>NW_027141517.1:165000-173673 GCF_036365525.1 Heterodontus francisci | reverse complement strand
CACCCTCTCTCTCTCTCTTTTCGACGCGACACCGCTGGAAAGGGGCAGGGCTGTGTCTGAGAAGCTGGGGCACATGGCCTCCCCACGACAGGGAGGTTGGCACCGGGTTCAACTTTTCAATTCGTGCAACAAAAACCGGTAACCGACAAATACAAAGCATACACACACACACACCGCGCGTGTGCCCTTGCTCTGGTGCTAGAGAAATCGAGTGCTCGAGCTGGCCGGAACGGGACGCCCCGCTCCGGAGCTTCACAATCGGACCACTGCGGTAGCGACCAGTGGGACGTCTCGGCCTCACACGAACAGCACAGAGATCAGCACACAGGAGACGGCGCACAACGAGTAATCTACCTAGCACGCCGCCGACCAAGTGGCCAAACTCTCGAGAGGAATGTCCGTCTGACACAAGGGACAGAAACGGGAGGTAACCGCTGAGCCTGAAACACCAGCAAATAAATGCTAGCCCGCCTGGGCCCTCCAACGTCGGACAGTCCTCGCCGTATCGATCGAGTGACCTGGGCACGCACTTTTTTTTCCTTTCACACAGTGTGGGGTTGGCGGCGGCGGGGGGGGGGGGAGAAAGCATGCAACTTGGTTGACGTCGCCTGGTCAACTCGCATCGGTTTTCCGTCCCCATCACTGTAAGGAGCAACCGCGACCAGCGTAGCCAAACAGGTCGACCAAAGCTTTCGGCGCTCGCACGGAGAGGTGATGCCAGCCGGCGTGCGTCGCCTAACTTGGACAAAATTCTGGGCACGCACTTTTCGTTTGAGACTAGGACATACATGTAGTGCAACCCAAGGAAACCAGGCGACGCCGCCACAATCTGCGCCTGACAGACAAAGATAACCGTTCACAAGGAGCCTTGTTATTTCGCACCAAGTCTTTTGCGGGCATAGTTTCTTTCTTTGACATGTATATCTGTATGAAGGTCGGCTTTGCTCTGCCATCGCAGCCTCCCTTCTTTGCTTTTCTCACTGTACCAACAGACATGTCATAGACTTTGGTTTTTTTTTCATTAATTCTTTTCCTGTGGGTGTGGTGTGCCTCCGCACCCCCCAATCTGTTCCAAGGCCTTGTTTTCTCTCGCTCGCCAAAACACTTTGTCTGTTTTCACAGCCAGTCTACCGGCCTAGACCCAACTGTGCGATATTTCAGAGCCGGCAACAGAGCATGGAAAGTCCGCCAGATTTACCCTTAAATGCTCATAAATGACTTCCAGGCACTCTTCGGAAGGTCTTTTATTTCAAAAGAAGGTCCTTCCTTGAGGGAGCACTTCTTCGGCCACTTTGCAAGTGCAACCGCTGCCAGCAAAAGTTCTGAAAATCGAGTTCCCGAAAATCTCCGGGTACCCCGCCAACCCCCAGCCACCCGAATCGCAAGTGTCAATTCGGCGGGTTGCCTGCCGGTAGTCCTTCCGAAAATGAGGCGCCAAATCGCCGCAACGGCCATTTTTCATTTCGGCATCGGGACTTCCGACGGCAACTGATTAACTAGCCCGGGGACTAGAGCGGCAGCAAATGCAACGTGCCCTCTTGGCGGGAGCAACTTGACCGCCCCCGTGGGGAAAGGTCAACTCGGGGCCCGGGAAAGTCGCCGAGTCCGACCCCATACACTTCCATGAGTTGGGGGTTTTGGCCTTCCCGGCCCAAGGCTCGCCTTATTTCGGCCTGCACTTTCGGAAAAGGGTGCATTCCTTTTGGTTAATGATTTCACCAGCCCGGGTCTTAGCCTCTGCCCCGACGGCTAAGTCTTTTGGTTAATGATTTCCTGCGGCTGGGACTACCCTTTCCCCCGCCCTGCAGGCACCCGGGTCGGGAGGCCGTCGGGGGCACTTTCCGGGGCAAATCCGGACCCTTACGCAAGGGAGAGTGCGCCCCCCGCCTCGGCCGGGGGTCAGGCTGCCGCCTATTAAGCCCGACAGAAAACCCGAAAAATGGACGAAAATGGGAAAAAATCCCCATCCGAAAAAGGCTTAAAAGTCGGTTGGGCGGCAGCTAGGGTCGGTCTCTGCAGACCTGGAGGCTCGGGTGGACTCTTGGAATAAACGTCCAAGTCCCGACTTGCCACCTCCTACTACTGTGCAGATACCCCGCCAACCCCCAGCCACCCGAATGACAAGCGTCCGATCAGCGGGACGAATTTGACAACTCTGGCCGGACCTCTGGAACTCCATCCCGGGTAACCGGGGCAAATTTTTCCGCTTGATCGCCCTTCCACTGGTTAACCATTTGCCCTTTCGGACTTAGTCTCTGGACATTATTCGACGGATTTTCTGGTTATCCATTTGCCCTTTCGGACTTAGTCTCTGGGCATTATTTTCGACTTTTTGGTTAATGATTTCACACTTTTTACTTACTTTTGCGCTTTTTGGTTAATGATTACTCTGCTTACTGGTTAATTATTTGCCCTTTCGGACTTAGTCTCTGGACATTATTTTCGAGTTTTTGGTTAATGATTTCACACTTTTAACATATTTTTGCGCTTTTTGGTTAATGATTACTCTGCTTACTGGTTAACCATTTGCCCTTTCGGACTTAGTCTCTGGACATTATTTTCGAGTTTTTGGTTAATGATTTCACACTTTTAACATATTTTTGCGCTTTTTGGTTAATGATTACTCTGCTTACTGGTTAACCATTTGCCCTTTCGGACTTAGTCTCTGGACATTATTTTCGAGTTTTTGGTTAATGATTTCACACTTATAACATATTTTTGCGCTTTTTGGTTAATGATTACTCTGCTTACTGGTTAACCATTTGCCCTTTCGGACTTAGTCTCTGCACATTATTTTCGAGTTTTTGGTTAATGATTTCACACTTTTAACATATTTTTGCGCTTTTTGGTTAATGATTTCATACTTTTTACTTACTTTTGCGATTTTTGGTTAATGATTACTCTGCTTACTGGTTAACCATTTGCCCTTTCGGACTTAGTCTCTGGAGATTATTTTCGAGTTTTTGGTTAATGATTTCACACTTTTTACTTACTTTTGCGATTTTTGGTTAATGATTACTCTGCTTACTGGTTAACCATTTGCCCTTTCGGACTTAGTCTCTGGACATTATTTTCGAGTTTTTGGTTAATGATTTCACACTTTTAACATATTTTTGCGCTTTTTGGTTAATGATTACTCTGCTTACTGGTTAACCATTTGCCCTTTCGGACTTAGTCTCTGCACATTATTTTCGAGTTTTTGGTTAATGATTTCACACTTTTAACATATTTTTGCGCTTTTTGGTTAATGATTACTCTGCTTACTGGTTAACCATTTGCCCTTTCGGACTTAGTCTCTGGAGATTATTTTCGACTTTTTGGTTAATGATTTCACACTTTTAACTTAATTTTGTGCTTTTTGGTTAATGATTTCATACTTTTTACTTACTTTTGCCCTTTTTGGTTAATGATTACTCTGCTTACTGGTTAACCATTTGCCCTTTCGGACTTAGTCTCTGCACATTATTTTCGAGTTTTTGGTTAATGATTTCACACTTTTAACATATTTTTGCGCTTTTTGGTTAATGATTACTCTGCTTACTGGTTAACCATTTGCCCTTTCGCACTTAGTCTCTGGAGATTATTTTCGACTTTTTGGTTAATGATTTCACACTTTTTACTTACTTTTGCGATTTTTGGTTAATGATTTCACACTTTTTACTTACTTTTGCGATTTTTGGTTAATGATTACTCTGCTTACTGGTTAACCATTTGCCCTTTCGCACTTAGTCTCTGGAGATTATTTTCGAGTTTTTGGTTAATGATTTCACACTTTTTACTTACTTTTGCGATTTTTGGTTAATGATTACTCTGCTTACTGGTTAACCATTTGCCCTTTCGGACTTGGTCTCTGGACATTATTTTCGAGTTTTTGGTTAATGATTTCACACTTTTTACTTACTTTTGCGATTTTTGGTTAATGATTACTCTGCTTACTGGTTAACCATTTGCCCTTTCGGACTTAGTCTCTGGACATTATTTTCGAGTTTTTGGTTAATGATTTCACACTTTTAACATATTTTTGCGCTTTTTGGTTAATGATTACTCTGCTTACTGGTTAATTATTTGCCCTTTCGGACTTAGTCTCTGCACATTATTTTCGAGTTTTTGGTTAATGATTTCACACTTTTAACATATTTTTGCGCTTTTTGGTTACTGATTTCATACTTTTTACTTACTTTTGCGCCTTTTGGTTAATGATTACTCTGCTTACTGGTTAACCATTTGCCCTTTCGGACTTAGTCTCTGGACATTATTTTCGAGTTTTTGGTTAATGATTTCACACTTTTTACTTACTTTTGCGATTTTTGGTTAATGATTACTCTGCTTACTGGTTAACCATTTGCCCTTTCGGACTTAGTCTCTGGACATTATTTTCGGGTTTTTGGTTAATGATTTCACACTTTTTACTTACTTTTGCGATTTTTGGTTAATGATTACTCTGCTTACTGGTTAACCATTTGCCCTTTCGGACTTAGTCTCTGGACATTGTTTTCGACATTTTGGTTAATGATTTCACACTTTTAACTTAATTTTGTGCTTTTTGGTTAATGATTTCATACTTTTTACTTACTTTTGCGATTTTTGGTTAATGATTTCATACTTTTTACTTACTTTTGCGATTTTTGGTTAATGATTTCATACTTTTTACTTACTTTTGCCCTTTTTGGTTAATGATTTCATACTTTTTACTTACTTTTGCGATTTTTGGTTCATGATTACTCTGCTTACTGGTTAACCATTTGCCCTTTCGGACTTGGTCTCTGGACATTATTTTCGACTTTTTGGTTAATGATTTCACACTTTTAACTTAATTTTGTGCTTTTTGGTTAATGATTTCATACTTTTTACTTACTTTTGCCCTTTTTGGTTAATGATTACTCTGCTTACTGGTTAACCATTTGCCCTTTCGGACTTAGTCTCTGCACATTATTTTCGAGTTTTTGGTTAATGATTTCACACTTTTAACATATTTTTGCGATTTTTGGTTAATGATTACTCTGCTTACTGGTTAACCATTTGCCCTTTCGGACTTAGTCTCTGGAGATTATTTTCGACTTTTTGGTTAATGATTTCACACTTTTAACATATTTTTGCGCTTTTTGGTTACTGATTTCATACTTTTTACTTACTTTTGCGCCTTTTGGTTAATGATTACTCTGCTTACTGGTTAACCATTTGCCCTTTCGGACTTAGTCTCTGGAGATTATTTTCGAGTTTTTGGTTAATGATTTCACACTTTTTACTTACTTTTGCGATTTTTGGTTAATGATTACTCTGCTTACTGGTTAACCATTTGCCCTTTTGGACTTAGTCTCTGGAGATTATTTTCGACTTTTTGGTTAATGATTTCACACTTTTTACTTACTTTTGCGATTTTTGGTTAATGATTTCACACTTTTTACTTACTTTTGCGATTTTTGGTTAATGATTACTCTGCTTACTGGTTAACCATTTGCCCTTTCGGACTTAGTCTCTGGAGATTATTTTCGAGTTTTTGGTTAATGATTTCACACTTTTTACTTACTTTTGCGATTTTTGGTTAATGATTTCACACTTTTTACTTACTTTTGCGATTTTTGGTTAATGATTACTCTGCTTACTGGTTAACCATTTGCCCTTTCGGACTTGGTCTCTGGACATTATTTTCGAGTTTTTGGTTAATGATTTCACACTTTTTACTTACTTTTGCGATTTTTGGTTAATGATTACTCTGCTTACTGGTTAACCATTTGCCCTTTCGGACTTAGTCTCTGGAGATTATTTTCGAGTTTTTGGTTAATGATTTCACACTTTTTACTTACTTTTGCGATTTTTGGTTAATGATTACTCTGCTTACTGGTTAACCATTTGCCCTTTCGGACTTAGTCTCTGCACATTATTTTCGAGTTTTTGGTTAATGATTTCACACTTTTAACATATTTTTGCGCTTTTTGGTTAATGATTACTCTGCTTACTGGTTAACCATTTGCCCTTTTGGACTTAGTCTCTGGACATTATTTTCGAGTTTTTGGTTAATGATTTCACACTTTTTACTTACTTTTGCGATTTTTGGTTAATGATTTCACACTTTTTACTTACTTTTGCGATTTTTGGTTAATGATTACTCTGCTTACTGGTTAACCATTTGCCCTTTCGGACTTAGTCTCTGGAGATTATTTTCGAGTTTTTGGTTAATGATTTCACACTTTTTACTTACTTTTGCGATTTTTGGTTAATGATTTCACACTTTTTACTTACTTTTGCGATTTTTGGTTAATGATGACTCTGCTTACTGGTTAACCATTTGCCCTTTCGGACTTAGTCTCTGCACATTATTTTCGAGTTTTTGGTTAATGATTTCACACTTTTTACTTACTTTTGCGATTTTTGGTTAATGATTTCATACTTTTTACTTACTTTTGCGATTTTTGGTTAATGATTACTCTGCTTACTGGTTAACCATTTGCCCTTTCGGACTTGGTCTCTGGACATTATTTTCGAGTTTTTGGTTAATGATTTCACACTTTTAACATAATTTTGCGCTTTTTGGTTAATGATTACTCTGCTTGCTTGTTACTGATTTCCCCTTTCGGACTTGATCTCTGGCCGTTCTTTTCGACCTTTTTGGATAAGGTTTCCACACTCTGAAATTATTTTGGGCTCACTGATTAGGCGAGATCAAGGGGGCATGCCTGGGCACTTTGGGCTCAGTTTGGGAAGGCGGCGTCCGTGTGCTCCTCCGCCCTTCCCGCACTTGCGGCTAGGTTTGCCAAACTGCGCTGACCCGCAGCCCTGCCTTTTTGCCCACGGCACGGAACGACTCAAGTCTGGCTCCGTTCCAGGCCGTTGCCTCCGGCTGCCCGCCGTCCGGCCGGCCTGGGACGTACCCCGGCTGACGGCGCCGGAGGCCCTCTAGCAGCCACCGGTGCCGCGGGCCAATGGGTCCGGGCGTTCCGGAGCTATCGGTGGGGAAGTGCTCTCCCCTTTTCCTGACGCCGTTCGCCCGAGCAGAGGTGCAGCCTGACGGGACTGCTGTCGCCTTCCGCGGCGCACCGGCCCCTTTCACCTGCCGTCGACCGCGCGGAGCTCGGACCTCCCTCCCCGAAGTTATGGCCCCGGCGCCGGAGGGTGCCCGGGGCCGGGCATTCAGCGGGGTGAGTCTTCACCTTCCCGGTCAGCCTGCGGGGTCGGTGCGCCGGCACTCGACGCCGGAGGGTCCCCTCTTTCCGTAGAGCCCCGCCCGGTGCCGATCGGCCGGCGGATTGCGGAGCGAACCGCGCCTGACCGACGGGCCTCGGAAACCCGTTGCAGTCGACGGGGGGGAACCGGACAGCGGGACGAGGTGCCGATTCCACCCGCAGATTCGATCCCGAAATCCCGCGGGATTCGGCGGTCCGACCCGACAGATTCAAACGTCGCCCGGGCGGCCCCCAGCGGTCGGGCCGGCCTGGTTCCGCCACCGCCCGATGCCCCTCGCCCCCGGCTACCGCCGGCCGCGCAGACCGAGCGAATGCGGCCGGACGTCCGGCGGCAATCGGCCGGAAAGCGGTATGGCCATTTCCTACTGTCCCTCGGACGGGCAGAGGGGCGGCGCCGGGGCACTCGCGGACCAGGCCGCGCCCCTCCGAGCCCTACCGCCTGCCGTCGACCGCGCGGGGATCGGACCTCCCTCCCCGAAGTTATGGCCCCGGAGCCGGAGGGTAGCCGGGGCCGGGCATTCAGCGGGGTGAGTCTTCACCTTCCCGGTCAGCCTGCGGGGTCGGTGCGCCGGCACTCGACGCGGGAGGGTCCCCTCTTTCCGTAGAGCCCCGCCCGGTGCCGATCGGCCGGCGGATTGCGGAGCGAACCGCGCCTGACCGACGGGCCTCGGAAACCCGTTGCAGTCGACCGGGGGGAACCGGACAGCGGGACGAGGTGCCGATTCCACCCGCAGATTCGATCCCGAAATCCCGCGGGATTCGGCGGTCCGACCCGACAGATTCAAACGTCGCCCGGGCGGCCCCCAGCGGTCGGGCCGGCCTGGTTCCGCCACCGCCCGATGCCCCTCGCCCCCGGCTACCGCCGGCCGCGCAGACCGAGCGAATGCGGCCGGACGTCCGGCGGCAATCGGCCGGAAAGCGGTATGGCCATTTCCTACTGTCCCTCGGACGGGCAGAGGGGCGGCGCCGGGGCACTCGCGGACCAGGCCGCGCCCCTCCGAGCCCTACCGCCTGCCGTCGACCGCGCGGGGATCGGACCCTCCTCGCCGAAGTTATGGAGGTAGGACCGGGAGGCTGCCCAGGGTCGGGACTTCAACCGGCTGCCGCCACCCTTTCCCGCCTGTCCCACGGGCTCGGAGATCCAGGCCCTGCAAAGACCCTCCGGTCGCCACCCGACAGGTGCTTTACCGGAGAAATCGTAAACCGGCGTCAGGGCCGGACCTGTCCCGCAGAGGGCAGCCTGCGCCCTTATGCTTTCCCTTTTGCTTTGGCCCCGCAGTAGCAAATGGTTCACCGATAAGTCGGGAACCCACACGCCCGGCCCCACCCGCCCATCCTTCCGCAATGCATCGCCTAGACACACGCACCAAGGGCGCTCTCCTTCCCCCGCCTCCCACATCCCACAGGATGTGCCCTCAGACCACGGCGCCCACACAACCACCCACCCACCCAACCTTCCTAAACACGCCGGCAAACATGCATACAAACACGG
>NW_027141517.1:145000-152500 GCF_036365525.1 Heterodontus francisci | reverse complement strand
TATTTGCCCTTTCGGACTTAGTCTCTGGAGATTATTTTCGAGTTTTTGGTTAATGATTTCACACTTTTAACATATTTTTGCGCTTTTTGGTTAATGATTACTCTGCTTACTGGTTAACCATTTGCCCTTTCGGACTTAGTCTCTGGAGATTATTTTCGGGTTTTTGGTTAATGATTTCACACTTTTAACATATTTTTGCGCTTTTTGGTTAATGATTACTCTGCTTACTGGTTAACCATTTGCCCTTTCGGACTTAGTCTCTGGAGATTATTTTCGGGTTTTTGGTTACTGATTTCACACTTTTTACTTACTTTTGCGATTTTTGGTTAATGATTACTCTGCTTACTGGTTAACCATTTGCCCTTTCGGACTTAGTCTCTGGACATTATTTTCGGGTTTTTGGTTAATGATTTCACACTTTTTACTTACTTTTGCGATTTTTGGTTAATGATTACTCTGCTTACTGGTTAACCATTTGCCCTTTCGGACTTAGTCTCTGGACATTGTTTTCGACATTTTGGTTAATGATTTCACACTTTTAACTTAATTTTGTGCTTTTTGGTTAATGATTTCATACTTTTTACTTACTTTTGCCCTTTTTGGTTAATGATTACTCTGCTTACTGGTTAACCATTTGCCCTTTCGGACTTGGTCTCTGGACATTATTTTCGAGTTTTTGGTTAATGATTTCACACTTTTAACATATTTTTGCGATTTTTGGTTAATGATTACTCTGCTTACTGGTTAACCATTTGCCCTTTCGGACTTAGTCTCTGCACATTATTTTCGACTTTTTGGTTAATGATTTCACACTTTTAACATATTTTTGCGCTTTTTGGTTAATGATTACTCTGCTTACTGGTTAACCATTTGCCCTTTCGGACTTAGTCTCTGGAGATTATTTTCGACTTTTTGGTTAATGATTTCACACTTTTAACTTAATTTTGTGCTTTTTGGTTAATGATTTCACACTTTTTACTTACTTTTGCGATTTTTGGTTAATGATTACTCTGCTTACTGGTTAACCATTTGCCCTTTCGGACTTGGTCTCTGGACATTATTTTCGAGTTTTTGGTTAATGATTTCACACTTTTTACTTACTTTTGCGATTTTTGGTTAATGATTACTCTGCTTACTGGTTAACCATTTGCCCTTTCGGACTTAGTCTCTGGACATTATTTTCGAGTTTTTGGTTAATGATTTCACACTTTTAACATATTTTTGCGCTTTTTGGTTAATGATTACTCTGCTTACTGGTTAATTATTTGCCCTTTCGGACTTAGTCTCTGCACATTATTTTCGAGTTTTTGGTTAATGATTTCACACTTTTAACATATTTTTGCGCTTTTTGGTTACTGATTTCATACTTTTTACTTACTTTTGCGCCTTTTGGTTAATGATTACTCTGCTTACTGGTTAACCATTTGCCCTTTCGGACTTAGTCTCTGGACATTATTTTCGAGTTTTTGGTTAATGATTTCACACTTTTTACTTACTTTTGCGATTTTTGGTTAATGATTACTCTGCTTACTGGTTAACCATTTGCCCTTTCGGACTTAGTCTCTGGACATTATTTTCGGGTTTTTGGTTAATGATTTCACACTTTTTACTTACTTTTGCGATTTTTGGTTAATGATTACTCTGCTTACTGGTTAACCATTTGCCCTTTCGGACTTAGTCTCTGGACATTGTTTTCGACATTTTGGTTAATGATTTCACACTTTTAACTTAATTTTGTGCTTTTTGGTTAATGATTTCATACTTTTTACTTACTTTTGCGATTTTTGGTTAATGATTTCATACTTTTTACTTACTTTTGCGATTTTTGGTTAATGATTTCATACTTTTTACTTACTTTTGCCCTTTTTGGTTAATGATTTCATACTTTTTACTTACTTTTGCGATTTTTGGTTCATGATTACTCTGCTTACTGGTTAACCATTTGCCCTTTCGGACTTGGTCTCTGGACATTATTTTCGACTTTTTGGTTAATGATTTCACACTTTTAACTTAATTTTGTGCTTTTTGGTTAATGATTTCATACTTTTTACTTACTTTTGCCCTTTTTGGTTAATGATTACTCTGCTTACTGGTTAACCATTTGCCCTTTCGGACTTAGTCTCTGCACATTATTTTCGAGTTTTTGGTTAATGATTTCACACTTTTAACATATTTTTGCGATTTTTGGTTAATGATTACTCTGCTTACTGGTTAACCATTTGCCCTTTCGGACTTAGTCTCTGGAGATTATTTTCGACTTTTTGGTTAATGATTTCACACTTTTAACATATTTTTGCGCTTTTTGGTTACTGATTTCATACTTTTTACTTACTTTTGCGCCTTTTGGTTAATGATTACTCTGCTTACTGGTTAACCATTTGCCCTTTCGGACTTAGTCTCTGGAGATTATTTTCGAGTTTTTGGTTAATGATTTCACACTTTTTACTTACTTTTGCGATTTTTGGTTAATGATTACTCTGCTTACTGGTTAACCATTTGCCCTTTTGGACTTAGTCTCTGGAGATTATTTTCGACTTTTTGGTTAATGATTTCACACTTTTTACTTACTTTTGCGATTTTTGGTTAATGATTTCACACTTTTTACTTACTTTTGCGATTTTTGGTTAATGATTACTCTGCTTACTGGTTAACCATTTGCCCTTTCGGACTTAGTCTCTGGAGATTATTTTCGAGTTTTTGGTTAATGATTTCACACTTTTTACTTACTTTTGCGATTTTTGGTTAATGATTTCACACTTTTTACTTACTTTTGCGATTTTTGGTTAATGATTACTCTGCTTACTGGTTAACCATTTGCCCTTTCGGACTTGGTCTCTGGACATTATTTTCGAGTTTTTGGTTAATGATTTCACACTTTTTACTTACTTTTGCGATTTTTGGTTAATGATTACTCTGCTTACTGGTTAACCATTTGCCCTTTCGGACTTAGTCTCTGGAGATTATTTTCGAGTTTTTGGTTAATGATTTCACACTTTTTACTTACTTTTGCGATTTTTGGTTAATGATTACTCTGCTTACTGGTTAACCATTTGCCCTTTCGGACTTGGTCTCTGGACATTATTTTCGAGTTTTTGGTTAATGATTTCACACTTTTTACTTACTTTTGCGATTTTTGGTTAATGATTACTCTGCTTACTGGTTAACCATTTGCCCTTTCGGACTTAGTCTCTGGACATTATTTTCGAGTTTTTGGTTAATGATTTCACACTTTTAACATATTTTTGCGCTTTTTGGTTAATGATTACTCTGCTTACTGGTTAATTATTTGCCCTTTCGGACTTAGTCTCTGCACATTATTTTCGAGTTTTTGGTTAATGATTTCACACTTTTAACATATTTTTGCGCTTTTTGGTTACTGATTTCATACTTTTTACTTACTTTTGCGCCTTTTGGTTAATGATTACTCTGCTTACTGGTTAACCATTTGCCCTTTCGGACTTAGTCTCTGGACATTATTTTCGAGTTTTTGGTTAATGATTTCACACTTTTTACTTACTTTTGCGATTTTTGGTTAATGATTACTCTGCTTACTGGTTAACCATTTGCCCTTTCGGACTTAGTCTCTGGACATTATTTTCGGGTTTTTGGTTAATGATTTCACACTTTTTACTTACTTTTGCGATTTTTGGTTAATGATTACTCTGCTTACTGGTTAACCATTTGCCCTTTCGGACTTAGTCTCTGGACATTGTTTTCGACATTTTGGTTAATGATTTCACACTTTTAACTTAATTTTGTGCTTTTTGGTTAATGATTTCATACTTTTTACTTACTTTTGCGATTTTTGGTTAATGATTTCATACTTTTTACTTACTTTTGCGATTTTTGGTTAATGATTTCATACTTTTTACTTACTTTTGCCCTTTTTGGTTAATGATTTCATACTTTTTACTTACTTTTGCGATTTTTGGTTCATGATTACTCTGCTTACTGGTTAACCATTTGCCCTTTCGGACTTGGTCTCTGGACATTATTTTCGACTTTTTGGTTAATGATTTCACACTTTTAACTTAATTTTGTGCTTTTTGGTTAATGATTTCATACTTTTTACTTACTTTTGCCCTTTTTGGTTAATGATTACTCTGCTTACTGGTTAACCATTTGCCCTTTCGGACTTAGTCTCTGCACATTATTTTCGAGTTTTTGGTTAATGATTTCACACTTTTAACATATTTTTGCGATTTTTGGTTAATGATTACTCTGCTTACTGGTTAACCATTTGCCCTTTCGGACTTAGTCTCTGGAGATTATTTTCGACTTTTTGGTTAATGATTTCACACTTTTAACATATTTTTGCGCTTTTTGGTTACTGATTTCATACTTTTTACTTACTTTTGCGCCTTTTGGTTAATGATTACTCTGCTTACTGGTTAACCATTTGCCCTTTCGGACTTAGTCTCTGGAGATTATTTTCGAGTTTTTGGTTAATGATTTCACACTTTTTACTTACTTTTGCGATTTTTGGTTAATGATTACTCTGCTTACTGGTTAACCATTTGCCCTTTTGGACTTAGTCTCTGGAGATTATTTTCGACTTTTTGGTTAATGATTTCACACTTTTTACTTACTTTTGCGATTTTTGGTTAATGATTTCACACTTTTTACTTACTTTTGCGATTTTTGGTTAATGATTACTCTGCTTACTGGTTAACCATTTGCCCTTTCGGACTTAGTCTCTGGAGATTATTTTCGAGTTTTTGGTTAATGATTTCACACTTTTTACTTACTTTTGCGATTTTTGGTTAATGATTTCACACTTTTTACTTACTTTTGCGATTTTTGGTTAATGATTACTCTGCTTACTGGTTAACCATTTGCCCTTTCGGACTTGGTCTCTGGACATTATTTTCGAGTTTTTGGTTAATGATTTCACACTTTTTACTTACTTTTGCGATTTTTGGTTAATGATTACTCTGCTTACTGGTTAACCATTTGCCCTTTCGGACTTAGTCTCTGGAGATTATTTTCGAGTTTTTGGTTAATGATTTCACACTTTTTACTTACTTTTGCGATTTTTGGTTAATGATTACTCTGCTTACTGGTTAACCATTTGCCCTTTCGGACTTAGTCTCTGCACATTATTTTCGAGTTTTTGGTTAATGATTTCACACTTTTAACATATTTTTGCGCTTTTTGGTTAATGATTACTCTGCTTACTGGTTAACCATTTGCCCTTTTGGACTTAGTCTCTGGACATTATTTTCGAGTTTTTGGTTAATGATTTCACACTTTTTACTTACTTTTGCGATTTTTGGTTAATGATTTCACACTTTTTACTTACTTTTGCGATTTTTGGTTAATGATTACTCTGCTTACTGGTTAACCATTTGCCCTTTCGGACTTAGTCTCTGGAGATTATTTTCGAGTTTTTGGTTAATGATTTCACACTTTTTACTTACTTTTGCGATTTTTGGTTAATGATTTCACACTTTTTACTTACTTTTGCGATTTTTGGTTAATGATGACTCTGCTTACTGGTTAACCATTTGCCCTTTCGGACTTAGTCTCTGCACATTATTTTCGAGTTTTTGGTTAATGATTTCACACTTTTTACTTACTTTTGCGATTTTTGGTTAATGATTTCATACTTTTTACTTACTTTTGCGATTTTTGGTTAATGATTACTCTGCTTACTGGTTAACCATTTGCCCTTTCGGACTTGGTCTCTGGACATTATTTTCGAGTTTTTGGTTAATGATTTCACACTTTTAACATAATTTTGCGCTTTTTGGTTAATGATTACTCTGCTTGCTTGTTACTGATTTCCCCTTTCGGACTTGATCTCTGGCCGTTCTTTTCGACCTTTTTGGATAAGGTTTCCACACTCTGAAATTATTTTGGGCTCACTGATTAGGCGAGATCAAGGGGGCATGCCTGGGCACTTTGGGCTCAGTTTGGGAAGGCGGCGTCCGTGTGCTCCTCCGCCCTTCCCGCACTTGCGGCTAGGTTTGCCAAACTGCGCTGACCCGCAGCCCTGCCTTTTTGCCCACGGCACGGAACGACTCAAGTCTGGCTCCGTTCCAGGCCGTTGCCTCCGGCTGCCCGCCGTCCGGCCGGCCTGGGACGTACCCCGGCTGACGGCGCCGGAGGCCCTCTAGCAGCCACCGGTGCCGCGGGCCAATGGGTCCGGGCGTTCCGGAGCTATCGGTGGGGAAGTGCTCTCCCCTTTTCCTGACGCCGTTCGCCCGAGCAGAGGTGCAGCCTGACGGGACTGCTGTCGCCTTCCGCGGCGCACCGGCCCCTTTCACCTGCCGTCGACCGCGCGGAGCTCGGACCTCCCTCCCCGAAGTTATGGCCCCGGCGCCGGAGGGTGCCCGGGGCCGGGCATTCAGCGGGGTGAGTCTTCACCTTCCCGGTCAGCCTGCGGGGTCGGTGCGCCGGCACTCGACGCCGGAGGGTCCCCTCTTTCCGTAGAGCCCCGCCCGGTGCCGATCGGCCGGCGGATTGCGGAGCGAACCGCGCCTGACCGACGGGCCTCGGAAACCCGTTGCAGTCGACGGGGGGGAACCGGACAGCGGGACGAGGTGCCGATTCCACCCGCAGATTCGATCCCGAAATCCCGCGGGATTCGGCGGTCCGACCCGACAGATTCAAACGTCGCCCGGGCGGCCCCCAGCGGTCGGGCCGGCCTGGTTCCGCCACCGCCCGATGCCCCTCGCCCCCGGCTACCGCCGGCCGCGCAGACCGAGCGAATGCGGCCGGACGTCCGGCGGCAATCGGCCGGAAAGCGGTATGGCCATTTCCTACTGTCCCTCGGACGGGCAGAGGGGCGGCGCCGGGGCACTCGCGGACCAGGCCGCGCCCCTCCGAGCCCTACCGCCTGCCGTCGACCGCGCGGGGATCGGACCTCCCTCCCCGAAGTTATGGCCCCGGAGCCGGAGGGTAGCCGGGGCCGGGCATTCAGCGGGGTGAGTCTTCACCTTCCCGGTCAGCCTGCGGGGTCGGTGCGCCGGCACTCGACGCGGGAGGGTCCCCTCTTTCCGTAGAGCCCCGCCCGGTGCCGATCGGCCGGCGGATTGCGGAGCGAACCGCGCCTGACCGACGGGCCTCGGAAACCCGTTGCAGTCGACCGGGGGGAACCGGACAGCGGGACGAGGTGCCGATTCCACCCGCAGATTCGATCCCGAAATCCCGCGGGATTCGGCGGTCCGACCCGACAGATTCAAACGTCGCCCGGGCGGCCCCCAGCGGTCGGGCCGGCCTGGTTCCGCCACCGCCCGATGCCCCTCGCCCCCGGCTACCGCCGGCCGCGCAGACCGAGCGAATGCGGCCGGACGTCCGGCGGCAATCGGCCGGAAAGCGGTATGGCCATTTCCTACTGTCCCTCGGACGGGCAGAGGGGCGGCGCCGGGGCACTCGCGGACCAGGCCGCGCCCCTCCGAGCCCTACCGCCTGCCGTCGACCGCGCGGGGATCGGACCTCCCTCCCCGAAGTTATGGAGGTAGGACCGGGAGGCTGCCCAGGGTCGGGACTTCAACC
>NW_027141517.1:125000-132500 GCF_036365525.1 Heterodontus francisci | reverse complement strand
TCGGTCTCTGCAGACCTGGAGGCTCGGGTGGACTCTTGGAATAAACGTCCAAGTCCCGACTTGCCACCTCCTACTACTGTGCAGATACCCCGCCAACCCCCAGCCACCCGAATGACAAGCGTCCGATCAGCGGGACGAATTTGACAACTCTGGCCGGACCTCTGGAACTCCATCCCGGGTAACCGGGGCAAATTTTTCCGCTTGATCGCCCTTCCACTGGTTAACCATTTGCCCTTTCGGACTTAGTCTCTGGACATTATTCGACGGATTTTCTGGTTATCCATTTGCCCTTTCGGACTTAGTCTCTGGGCATTATTTTCGACTTTTTGGTTAATGATTTCACACTTTTTACTTACTTTTGCGCTTTTTGGTTAATGATTACTCTGCTTACTGGTTAATTATTTGCCCTTTCGGACTTAGTCTCTGGACATTATTTTCGAGTTTTTGGTTAATGATTTCACACTTTTAACATATTTTTGCGCTTTTTGGTTAATGATTACTCTGCTTACTGGTTAACCATTTGCCCTTTCGGACTTAGTCTCTGGACATTATTTTCGAGTTTTTGGTTAATGATTTCACACTTTTAACATATTTTTGCGCTTTTTGGTTAATGATTACTCTGCTTACTGGTTAACCATTTGCCCTTTCGGACTTAGTCTCTGGACATTATTTTCGAGTTTTTGGTTAATGATTTCACACTTATAACATATTTTTGCGCTTTTTGGTTAATGATTACTCTGCTTACTGGTTAACCATTTGCCCTTTCGGACTTAGTCTCTGCACATTATTTTCGAGTTTTTGGTTAATGATTTCACACTTTTAACATATTTTTGCGCTTTTTGGTTAATGATTTCATACTTTTTACTTACTTTTGCGATTTTTGGTTAATGATTACTCTGCTTACTGGTTAACCATTTGCCCTTTCGGACTTAGTCTCTGGAGATTATTTTCGAGTTTTTGGTTAATGATTTCACACTTTTTACTTACTTTTGCGATTTTTGGTTAATGATTACTCTGCTTACTGGTTAACCATTTGCCCTTTCGGACTTAGTCTCTGGACATTATTTTCGAGTTTTTGGTTAATGATTTCACACTTTTAACATATTTTTGCGCTTTTTGGTTAATGATTACTCTGCTTACTGGTTAACCATTTGCCCTTTCGGACTTAGTCTCTGCACATTATTTTCGAGTTTTTGGTTAATGATTTCACACTTTTAACATATTTTTGCGCTTTTTGGTTAATGATTACTCTGCTTACTGGTTAACCATTTGCCCTTTCGGACTTAGTCTCTGGAGATTATTTTCGACTTTTTGGTTAATGATTTCACACTTTTAACTTAATTTTGTGCTTTTTGGTTAATGATTTCATACTTTTTACTTACTTTTGCCCTTTTTGGTTAATGATTACTCTGCTTACTGGTTAACCATTTGCCCTTTCGGACTTAGTCTCTGCACATTATTTTCGAGTTTTTGGTTAATGATTTCACACTTTTAACATATTTTTGCGCTTTTTGGTTAATGATTACTCTGCTTACTGGTTAACCATTTGCCCTTTCGCACTTAGTCTCTGGAGATTATTTTCGACTTTTTGGTTAATGATTTCACACTTTTTACTTACTTTTGCGATTTTTGGTTAATGATTTCACACTTTTTACTTACTTTTGCGATTTTTGGTTAATGATTACTCTGCTTACTGGTTAACCATTTGCCCTTTCGCACTTAGTCTCTGGAGATTATTTTCGAGTTTTTGGTTAATGATTTCACACTTTTAACATATTTTTGCGCTTTTTGGTTAATGATTACTCTGCTTACTGGTTAACCATTTGCCCTTTCGGACTTAGTCTCTGGAGATTATTTTCGACTTTTTGGTTAATGATTTCACACTTTTAACTTAATTTTGTGCTTTTTGGTTAATGATTTCATACTTTTTACTTACTTTTGCCCTTTTTGGTTAATGATTACTCTGCTTACTGGTTAACCATTTGCCCTTTCGGACTTAGTCTCTGCACATTATTTTCGAGTTTTTGGTTAATGATTTCACACTTTTAACATATTTTTGCGCTTTTTGGTTAATGATTACTCTGCTTACTGGTTAACCATTTGCCCTTTCGCACTTAGTCTCTGGAGATTATTTTCGACTTTTTGGTTAATGATTTCACACTTTTTACTTACTTTTGCGATTTTTGGTTAATGATTTCACACTTTTTACTTACTTTTGCGATTTTTGGTTAATGATTACTCTGCTTACTGGTTAACCATTTGCCCTTTCGCACTTAGTCTCTGGAGATTATTTTCGAGTTTTTGGTTAATGATTTCACACTTTTTACTTACTTTTGCGATTTTTGGTTAATGATTACTCTGCTTACTGGTTAACCATTTGCCCTTTCGGACTTGGTCTCTGGACATTATTTTCGAGTTTTTGGTTAATGATTTCACACTTTTTACTTACTTTTGCGATTTTTGGTTAATGATTACTCTGCTTACTGGTTAACCATTTGCCCTTTCGGACTTAGTCTCTGGACATTATTTTCGAGTTTTTGGTTAATGATTTCACACTTTTAACATATTTTTGCGCTTTTTGGTTAATGATTACTCTGCTTACTGGTTAATTATTTGCCCTTTCGGACTTAGTCTCTGCACATTATTTTCGAGTTTTTGGTTAATGATTTCACACTTTTAACATATTTTTGCGCTTTTTGGTTACTGATTTCATACTTTTTACTTACTTTTGCGCCTTTTGGTTAATGATTACTCTGCTTACTGGTTAACCATTTGCCCTTTCGGACTTAGTCTCTGGACATTATTTTCGAGTTTTTGGTTAATGATTTCACACTTTTTACTTACTTTTGCGATTTTTGGTTAATGATTACTCTGCTTACTGGTTAACCATTTGCCCTTTCGGACTTAGTCTCTGGACATTATTTTCGGGTTTTTGGTTAATGATTTCACACTTTTTACTTACTTTTGCGATTTTTGGTTAATGATTACTCTGCTTACTGGTTAACCATTTGCCCTTTCGGACTTAGTCTCTGGACATTGTTTTCGACATTTTGGTTAATGATTTCACACTTTTAACTTAATTTTGTGCTTTTTGGTTAATGATTTCATACTTTTTACTTACTTTTGCGATTTTTGGTTAATGATTTCATACTTTTTACTTACTTTTGCGATTTTTGGTTAATGATTTCATACTTTTTACTTACTTTTGCCCTTTTTGGTTAATGATTTCATACTTTTTACTTACTTTTGCGATTTTTGGTTCATGATTACTCTGCTTACTGGTTAACCATTTGCCCTTTCGGACTTGGTCTCTGGACATTATTTTCGACTTTTTGGTTAATGATTTCACACTTTTAACTTAATTTTGTGCTTTTTGGTTAATGATTTCATACTTTTTACTTACTTTTGCCCTTTTTGGTTAATGATTACTCTGCTTACTGGTTAACCATTTGCCCTTTCGGACTTAGTCTCTGCACATTATTTTCGAGTTTTTGGTTAATGATTTCACACTTTTAACATATTTTTGCGATTTTTGGTTAATGATTACTCTGCTTACTGGTTAACCATTTGCCCTTTCGGACTTAGTCTCTGGAGATTATTTTCGACTTTTTGGTTAATGATTTCACACTTTTAACATATTTTTGCGCTTTTTGGTTACTGATTTCATACTTTTTACTTACTTTTGCGCCTTTTGGTTAATGATTACTCTGCTTACTGGTTAACCATTTGCCCTTTCGGACTTAGTCTCTGGAGATTATTTTCGAGTTTTTGGTTAATGATTTCACACTTTTTACTTACTTTTGCGATTTTTGGTTAATGATTACTCTGCTTACTGGTTAACCATTTGCCCTTTTGGACTTAGTCTCTGGAGATTATTTTCGACTTTTTGGTTAATGATTTCACACTTTTTACTTACTTTTGCGATTTTTGGTTAATGATTTCACACTTTTTACTTACTTTTGCGATTTTTGGTTAATGATTACTCTGCTTACTGGTTAACCATTTGCCCTTTCGGACTTAGTCTCTGGAGATTATTTTCGAGTTTTTGGTTAATGATTTCACACTTTTTACTTACTTTTGCGATTTTTGGTTAATGATTTCACACTTTTTACTTACTTTTGCGATTTTTGGTTAATGATTACTCTGCTTACTGGTTAACCATTTGCCCTTTCGGACTTGGTCTCTGGACATTATTTTCGAGTTTTTGGTTAATGATTTCACACTTTTTACTTACTTTTGCGATTTTTGGTTAATGATTACTCTGCTTACTGGTTAACCATTTGCCCTTTCGGACTTAGTCTCTGGAGATTATTTTCGAGTTTTTGGTTAATGATTTCACACTTTTTACTTACTTTTGCGATTTTTGGTTAATGATTACTCTGCTTACTGGTTAACCATTTGCCCTTTCGGACTTAGTCTCTGCACATTATTTTCGAGTTTTTGGTTAATGATTTCACACTTTTAACATATTTTTGCGCTTTTTGGTTAATGATTACTCTGCTTACTGGTTAACCATTTGCCCTTTTGGACTTAGTCTCTGGACATTATTTTCGAGTTTTTGGTTAATGATTTCACACTTTTTACTTACTTTTGCGATTTTTGGTTAATGATTTCACACTTTTTACTTACTTTTGCGATTTTTGGTTAATGATTACTCTGCTTACTGGTTAACCATTTGCCCTTTCGGACTTAGTCTCTGGAGATTATTTTCGAGTTTTTGGTTAATGATTTCACACTTTTTACTTACTTTTGCGATTTTTGGTTAATGATTTCACACTTTTTACTTACTTTTGCGATTTTTGGTTAATGATGACTCTGCTTACTGGTTAACCATTTGCCCTTTCGGACTTAGTCTCTGCACATTATTTTCGAGTTTTTGGTTAATGATTTCACACTTTTTACTTACTTTTGCGATTTTTGGTTAATGATTTCATACTTTTTACTTACTTTTGCGATTTTTGGTTAATGATTACTCTGCTTACTGGTTAACCATTTGCCCTTTCGGACTTGGTCTCTGGACATTATTTTCGAGTTTTTGGTTAATGATTTCACACTTTTAACATAATTTTGCGCTTTTTGGTTAATGATTACTCTGCTTGCTTGTTACTGATTTCCCCTTTCGGACTTGATCTCTGGCCGTTCTTTTCGACCTTTTTGGATAAGGTTTCCACACTCTGAAATTATTTTGGGCTCACTGATTAGGCGAGATCAAGGGGGCATGCCTGGGCACTTTGGGCTCAGTTTGGGAAGGCGGCGTCCGTGTGCTCCTCCGCCCTTCCCGCACTTGCGGCTAGGTTTGCCAAACTGCGCTGACCCGCAGCCCTGCCTTTTTGCCCACGGCACGGAACGACTCAAGTCTGGCTCCGTTCCAGGCCGTTGCCTCCGGCTGCCCGCCGTCCGGCCGGCCTGGGACGTACCCCGGCTGACGGCGCCGGAGGCCCTCTAGCAGCCACCGGTGCCGCGGGCCAATGGGTCCGGGCGTTCCGGAGCTATCGGTGGGGAAGTGCTCTCCCCTTTTCCTGACGCCGTTCGCCCGAGCAGAGGTGCAGCCTGACGGGACTGCTGTCGCCTTCCGCGGCGCACCGGCCCCTTTCACCTGCCGTCGACCGCGCGGAGCTCGGACCTCCCTCCCCGAAGTTATGGCCCCGGCGCCGGAGGGTGCCCGGGGCCGGGCATTCAGCGGGGTGAGTCTTCACCTTCCCGGTCAGCCTGCGGGGTCGGTGCGCCGGCACTCGACGCCGGAGGGTCCCCTCTTTCCGTAGAGCCCCGCCCGGTGCCGATCGGCCGGCGGATTGCGGAGCGAACCGCGCCTGACCGACGGGCCTCGGAAACCCGTTGCAGTCGACGGGGGGGAACCGGACAGCGGGACGAGGTGCCGATTCCACCCGCAGATTCGATCCCGAAATCCCGCGGGATTCGGCGGTCCGACCCGACAGATTCAAACGTCGCCCGGGCGGCCCCCAGCGGTCGGGCCGGCCTGGTTCCGCCACCGCCCGATGCCCCTCGCCCCCGGCTACCGCCGGCCGCGCAGACCGAGCGAATGCGGCCGGACGTCCGGCGGCAATCGGCCGGAAAGCGGTATGGCCATTTCCTACTGTCCCTCGGACGGGCAGAGGGGCGGCGCCGGGGCACTCGCGGACCAGGCCGCGCCCCTCCGAGCCCTACCGCCTGCCGTCGACCGCGCGGGGATCGGACCTCCCTCCCCGAAGTTATGGCCCCGGAGCCGGAGGGTAGCCGGGGCCGGGCATTCAGCGGGGTGAGTCTTCACCTTCCCGGTCAGCCTGCGGGGTCGGTGCGCCGGCACTCGACGCGGGAGGGTCCCCTCTTTCCGTAGAGCCCCGCCCGGTGCCGATCGGCCGGCGGATTGCGGAGCGAACCGCGCCTGACCGACGGGCCTCGGAAACCCGTTGCAGTCGACCGGGGGGAACCGGACAGCGGGACGAGGTGCCGATTCCACCCGCAGATTCGATCCCGAAATCCCGCGGGATTCGGCGGTCCGACCCGACAGATTCAAACGTCGCCCGGGCGGCCCCCAGCGGTCGGGCCGGCCTGGTTCCGCCACCGCCCGATGCCCCTCGCCCCCGGCTACCGCCGGCCGCGCAGACCGAGCGAATGCGGCCGGACGTCCGGCGGCAATCGGCCGGAAAGCGGTATGGCCATTTCCTACTGTCCCTCGGACGGGCAGAGGGGCGGCGCCGGGGCACTCGCGGACCAGGCCGCGCCCCTCCGAGCCCTACCGCCTGCCGTCGACCGCGCGGGGATCGGACCCTCCTCGCCGAAGTTATGGAGGTAGGACCGGGAGGCTGCCCAGGGTCGGGACTTCAACCGGCTGCCGCCACCCTTTCCCGCCTGTCCCACGGGCTCGGAGATCCAGGCCCTGCAAAGACCCTCCGGTCGCCACCCGACAGGTGCTTTACCGGAGAAATCGTAAACCGGCGTCAGGGCCGGACCTGTCCCGCAGAGGGCAGCCTGCGCCCTTATGCTTTCCCTTTTGCTTTGGCCCCGCAGTAGCAAATGGTTCACCGATAAGTCGGGAACCCACACGCCCGGCCCCACCCGCCCATCCTTCCGCAATGCATCGCCTAGACACACGCACCAAGGGCGCTCTCCTTCCCCCGCCTCCCACATCCCACAGGATGTGCCCTCAGACCACGGCGCCCACACAACCACCCACCCACCCAACCTTCCTAAACACGCCGGCAAACATGCATACAAACACGGCCACCTTCGCAAATTCACCCCCACGCCGACTATTAAGCCCGGCAAGACTCATTGCAGCCAACCGCGGCCAAAAGTTGAAGTGACAACTCATTAACCAATTTCCAAAATTAGGCCAACTGAATAACCAGACTCTTTGTCAATCTGACGACGGGGGCAAATCATAAACCGGTTCTGCCCACTGCTAGCCTTCGCAAAGTCACCCCCCCCCCCCCCACGCCGACTATTAAGCCCGGCAAGACTCATTGCAGCCAACCGCGGCCAAAAGTTGAAGTGACAACT
>NW_027141517.1:105000-115000 GCF_036365525.1 Heterodontus francisci | reverse complement strand
CCCTTGCTCTGGTGCTAGAGAAATCGAGTGCTCGAGCTGGCCGGAACGGGACGCCCCGCTCCGGAGCTTCACAATCGGACCACTGCGGTAGCGACCAGTGGGACGTCTCGGCCTCACACGAACAGCACAGAGATCAGCACACAGGAGACGGCGCACAACGAGTAATCTACCTAGCACGCCGCCGACCAAGTGGCCAAACTCTCGAGAGGAATGTCCGTCTGACACAAGGGACAGAAACGGGAGGTAACCGCTGAGCCTGAAACACCAGCAAATAAATGCTAGCCCGCCTGGGCCCTCCAACGTCGGACAGTCCTCGCCGTATCGATCGAGTGACCTGGGCACGCACTTTTTTTTCCTTTCACACAGTGTGGGGTTGGCGGCGGCGGGGGGGGGGGGAGAAAGCATGCAACTTGGTTGACGTCGCCTGGTCAACTCGCATCGGTTTTCCGTCCCCATCACTGTAAGGAGCAACCGCGACCAGCGTAGCCAAACAGGTCGACCAAAGCTTTCGGCGCTCGCACGGAGAGGTGATGCCAGCCGGCGTGCGTCGCCTAACTTGGACAAAATTCTGGGCACGCACTTTTCGTTTGAGACTAGGACATACATGTAGTGCAACCCAAGGAAACCAGGCGACGCCGCCACAATCTGCGCCTGACAGACAAAGATAACCGTTCACAAGGAGCCTTGTTATTTCGCACCAAGTCTTTTGCGGGCATAGTTTCTTTCTTTGACATGTATATCTGTATGAAGGTCGGCTTTGCTCTGCCATCGCAGCCTCCCTTCTTTGCTTTTCTCACTGTACCAACAGACATGTCATAGACTTTGGTTTTTTTTTCATTAATTCTTTTCCTGTGGGTGTGGTGTGCCTCCGCACCCCCCAATCTGTTCCAAGGCCTTGTTTTCTCTCGCTCGCCAAAACACTTTGTCTGTTTTCACAGCCAGTCTACCGGCCTAGACCCAACTGTGCGATATTTCAGAGCCGGCAACAGAGCATGGAAAGTCCGCCAGATTTACCCTTAAATGCTCATAAATGACTTCCAGGCACTCTTCGGAAGGTCTTTTATTTCAAAAGAAGGTCCTTCCTTGAGGGAGCACTTCTTCGGCCACTTTGCAAGTGCAACCGCTGCCAGCAAAAGTTCTGAAAATCGAGTTCCCGAAAATCTCCGGGTACCCCGCCAACCCCCAGCCACCCGAATCGCAAGTGTCAATTCGGCGGGTTGCCTGCCGGTAGTCCTTCCGAAAATGAGGCGCCAAATCGCCGCAACGGCCATTTTTCATTTCGGCATCGGGACTTCCGACGGCAACTGATTAACTAGCCCGGGGACTAGAGCGGCAGCAAATGCAACGTGCCCTCTTGGCGGGAGCAACTTGACCGCCCCCGTGGGGAAAGGTCAACTCGGGGCCCGGGAAAGTCGCCGAGTCCGACCCCATACACTTCCATGAGTTGGGGGTTTTGGCCTTCCCGGCCCAAGGCTCGCCTTATTTCGGCCTGCACTTTCGGAAAAGGGTGCATTCCTTTTGGTTAATGATTTCACCAGCCCGGGTCTTAGCCTCTGCCCCGACGGCTAAGTCTTTTGGTTAATGATTTCCTGCGGCTGGGACTACCCTTTCCCCCGCCCTGCAGGCACCCGGGTCGGGAGGCCGTCGGGGGCACTTTCCGGGGCAAATCCGGACCCTTACGCAAGGGAGAGTGCGCCCCCCGCCTCGGCCGGGGGGTCAGGCTGCCGCCTATTAAGCCCGACAGAAAACCCGAAAAATGGACGAAAATGGGAAAAAATCCCCATCCGAAAAAGGCTTAAAAGTCGGTTGGGCGGCAGCTAGGGTCGGTCTCTGCAGACCTGGAGGCTCGGGTGGACTCTTGGAATAAACGTCCAAGTCCCGACTTGCCACCTCCTACTACTGTGCAGATACCCCGCCAACCCCCAGCCACCCGAATGACAAGCGTCCGATCAGCGGGACGAATTTGACAACTCTGGCCGGACCTCTGGAACTCCATCCCGGGTAACCGGGGCAAATTTTTCCGCTTGATCGCCCTTCCACTGGTTAACCATTTGCCCTTTCGGACTTAGTCTCTGGACATTATTCGACGGATTTTCTGGTTAACCATTTGCCCTTTCGGACTTAGTCTCTGGGCATTATTTTCGACTTTTTGGTTAATGATTTCACACTTTTTACTTACTTTTGCGCTTTTTGGTTAATGATTACTCTGCTTACTGGTTAATTATTTGCCCTTTCGGACTTAGTCTCTGGAGATTATTTTCGAGTTTTTGGTTAATGATTTCACACTTTTAACATATTTTTGCGCTTTTTGGTTAATGATTACTCTGCTTACTGGTTAACCATTTGCCCTTTCGGACTTAGTCTCTGGAGATTATTTTCGGGTTTTTGGTTAATGATTTCACACTTTTAACATATTTTTGCGCTTTTTGGTTAATGATTACTCTGCTTACTGGTTAACCATTTGCCCTTTCGGACTTAGTCTCTGGAGATTATTTTCGGGTTTTTGGTTACTGATTTCACACTTTTTACTTACTTTTGCGATTTTTGGTTATTGATTACTCTGCTTACTGGTTAACCATTTGCCCTTTCGGACTTAGTCTCTGGACATTATTTTCGGGTTTTTGGTTAATGATTTCACACTTTTTACTTACTTTTGCGATTTTTGGTTAATGATTACTCTGCTTACTGGTTAACCATTTGCCCTTTCGGACTTAGTCTCTGGACATTGTTTTCGACATTTTGGTTAATGATTTCACACTTTTAACTTAATTTTGTGCTTTTTGGTTAATGATTTCATACTTTTTACTTACTTTTGCCCTTTTTGGTTAATGATTACTCTGCTTACTGGTTAACCATTTGCCCTTTCGGACTTGGTCTCTGGACATTATTTTCGAGTTTTTGGTTAATGATTTCACACTTTTAACATATTTTTGCGATTTTTGGTTAATGATTACTCTGCTTACTGGTTAACCATTTGCCCTTTCGGACTTAGTCTCTGCACATTATTTTCGACTTTTTGGTTAATGATTTCACACTTTTAACATATTTTTGCGCTTTTTGGTTAATGATTACTCTGCTTACTGGTTAACCATTTGCCCTTTCGGACTTAGTCTCTGGAGATTATTTTCGACTTTTTGGTTAATGATTTCACACTTTTAACTTAATTTTGTGCTTTTTGGTTAATGATTTCACACTTTTTACTTACTTTTGCGATTTTTGGTTAATGATTACTCTGCTTACTGGTTAACCATTTGCCCTTTCGGACTTGGTCTCTGGACATTATTTTCGAGTTTTTGGTTAATGATTTCACACTTTTTACTTACTTTTGCGATTTTTGGTTAATGATTACTCTGCTTACTGGTTAACCATTTGCCCTTTCGGACTTAGTCTCTGGACATTATTTTCGAGTTTTTGGTTAATGATTTCACACTTTTAACATATTTTTGCGCTTTTTGGTTAATGATTACTCTGCTTACTGGTTAATTATTTGCCCTTTCGGACTTAGTCTCTGCACATTATTTTCGAGTTTTTGGTTAATGATTTCACACTTTTAACATATTTTTGCGCTTTTTGGTTACTGATTTCATACTTTTTACTTACTTTTGCGCCTTTTGGTTAATGATTACTCTGCTTACTGGTTAACCATTTGCCCTTTCGGACTTAGTCTCTGGACATTATTTTCGAGTTTTTGGTTAATGATTTCACACTTTTTACTTACTTTTGCGATTTTTGGTTAATGATTACTCTGCTTACTGGTTAACCATTTGCCCTTTCGGACTTAGTCTCTGGACATTATTTTCGGGTTTTTGGTTAATGATTTCACACTTTTTACTTACTTTTGCGATTTTTGGTTAATGATTACTCTGCTTACTGGTTAACCATTTGCCCTTTCGGACTTAGTCTCTGGACATTGTTTTCGACATTTTGGTTAATGATTTCACACTTTTAACTTAATTTTGTGCTTTTTGGTTAATGATTTCATACTTTTTACTTACTTTTGCGATTTTTGGTTAATGATTTCATACTTTTTACTTACTTTTGCGATTTTTGGTTAATGATTTCATACTTTTTACTTACTTTTGCCCTTTTTGGTTAATGATTTCATACTTTTTACTTACTTTTGCGATTTTTGGTTCATGATTACTCTGCTTACTGGTTAACCATTTGCCCTTTCGGACTTGGTCTCTGGACATTATTTTCGACTTTTTGGTTAATGATTTCACACTTTTAACTTAATTTTGTGCTTTTTGGTTAATGATTTCATACTTTTTACTTACTTTTGCCCTTTTTGGTTAATGATTACTCTGCTTACTGGTTAACCATTTGCCCTTTCGGACTTAGTCTCTGCACATTATTTTCGAGTTTTTGGTTAATGATTTCACACTTTTAACATATTTTTGCGATTTTTGGTTAATGATTACTCTGCTTACTGGTTAACCATTTGCCCTTTCGGACTTAGTCTCTGGAGATTATTTTCGACTTTTTGGTTAATGATTTCACACTTTTAACATATTTTTGCGCTTTTTGGTTACTGATTTCATACTTTTTACTTACTTTTGCGCCTTTTGGTTAATGATTACTCTGCTTACTGGTTAACCATTTGCCCTTTCGGACTTAGTCTCTGGAGATTATTTTCGAGTTTTTGGTTAATGATTTCACACTTTTTACTTACTTTTGCGATTTTTGGTTAATGATTACTCTGCTTACTGGTTAACCATTTGCCCTTTTGGACTTAGTCTCTGGAGATTATTTTCGACTTTTTGGTTAATGATTTCACACTTTTTACTTACTTTTGCGATTTTTGGTTAATGATTTCACACTTTTTACTTACTTTTGCGATTTTTGGTTAATGATTACTCTGCTTACTGGTTAACCATTTGCCCTTTCGGACTTAGTCTCTGGAGATTATTTTCGAGTTTTTGGTTAATGATTTCACACTTTTTACTTACTTTTGCGATTTTTGGTTAATGATTTCACACTTTTTACTTACTTTTGCGATTTTTGGTTAATGATTACTCTGCTTACTGGTTAACCATTTGCCCTTTCGGACTTGGTCTCTGGACATTATTTTCGAGTTTTTGGTTAATGATTTCACACTTTTTACTTACTTTTGCGATTTTTGGTTAATGATTACTCTGCTTACTGGTTAACCATTTGCCCTTTCGGACTTAGTCTCTGGAGATTATTTTCGAGTTTTTGGTTAATGATTTCACACTTTTTACTTACTTTTGCGATTTTTGGTTAATGATTACTCTGCTTACTGGTTAACCATTTGCCCTTTCGGACTTGGTCTCTGGACATTATTTTCGAGTTTTTGGTTAATGATTTCACACTTTTTACTTACTTTTGCGATTTTTGGTTAATGATTACTCTGCTTACTGGTTAACCATTTGCCCTTTCGGACTTAGTCTCTGGACATTATTTTCGAGTTTTTGGTTAATGATTTCACACTTTTAACATATTTTTGCGCTTTTTGGTTAATGATTACTCTGCTTACTGGTTAATTATTTGCCCTTTCGGACTTAGTCTCTGCACATTATTTTCGAGTTTTTGGTTAATGATTTCACACTTTTAACATATTTTTGCGCTTTTTGGTTACTGATTTCATACTTTTTACTTACTTTTGCGCCTTTTGGTTAATGATTACTCTGCTTACTGGTTAACCATTTGCCCTTTCGGACTTAGTCTCTGGACATTATTTTCGAGTTTTTGGTTAATGATTTCACACTTTTTACTTACTTTTGCGATTTTTGGTTAATGATTACTCTGCTTACTGGTTAACCATTTGCCCTTTCGGACTTAGTCTCTGGACATTATTTTCGGGTTTTTGGTTAATGATTTCACACTTTTTACTTACTTTTGCGATTTTTGGTTAATGATTACTCTGCTTACTGGTTAACCATTTGCCCTTTCGGACTTAGTCTCTGGACATTGTTTTCGACATTTTGGTTAATGATTTCACACTTTTAACTTAATTTTGTGCTTTTTGGTTAATGATTTCATACTTTTTACTTACTTTTGCGATTTTTGGTTAATGATTTCATACTTTTTACTTACTTTTGCGATTTTTGGTTAATGATTTCATACTTTTTACTTACTTTTGCCCTTTTTGGTTAATGATTTCATACTTTTTACTTACTTTTGCGATTTTTGGTTCATGATTACTCTGCTTACTGGTTAACCATTTGCCCTTTCGGACTTGGTCTCTGGACATTATTTTCGACTTTTTGGTTAATGATTTCACACTTTTAACTTAATTTTGTGCTTTTTGGTTAATGATTTCATACTTTTTACTTACTTTTGCCCTTTTTGGTTAATGATTACTCTGCTTACTGGTTAACCATTTGCCCTTTCGGACTTAGTCTCTGCACATTATTTTCGAGTTTTTGGTTAATGATTTCACACTTTTAACATATTTTTGCGATTTTTGGTTAATGATTACTCTGCTTACTGGTTAACCATTTGCCCTTTCGGACTTAGTCTCTGGAGATTATTTTCGACTTTTTGGTTAATGATTTCACACTTTTAACATATTTTTGCGCTTTTTGGTTACTGATTTCATACTTTTTACTTACTTTTGCGCCTTTTGGTTAATGATTACTCTGCTTACTGGTTAACCATTTGCCCTTTCGGACTTAGTCTCTGGAGATTATTTTCGAGTTTTTGGTTAATGATTTCACACTTTTTACTTACTTTTGCGATTTTTGGTTAATGATTACTCTGCTTACTGGTTAACCATTTGCCCTTTTGGACTTAGTCTCTGGAGATTATTTTCGACTTTTTGGTTAATGATTTCACACTTTTTACTTACTTTTGCGATTTTTGGTTAATGATTTCACACTTTTTACTTACTTTTGCGATTTTTGGTTAATGATTACTCTGCTTACTGGTTAACCATTTGCCCTTTCGGACTTAGTCTCTGGAGATTATTTTCGAGTTTTTGGTTAATGATTTCACACTTTTTACTTACTTTTGCGATTTTTGGTTAATGATTTCACACTTTTTACTTACTTTTGCGATTTTTGGTTAATGATTACTCTGCTTACTGGTTAACCATTTGCCCTTTCGGACTTGGTCTCTGGACATTATTTTCGAGTTTTTGGTTAATGATTTCACACTTTTTACTTACTTTTGCGATTTTTGGTTAATGATTACTCTGCTTACTGGTTAACCATTTGCCCTTTCGGACTTAGTCTCTGGAGATTATTTTCGAGTTTTTGGTTAATGATTTCACACTTTTTACTTACTTTTGCGATTTTTGGTTAATGATTACTCTGCTTACTGGTTAACCATTTGCCCTTTCGGACTTAGTCTCTGCACATTATTTTCGAGTTTTTGGTTAATGATTTCACACTTTTAACATATTTTTGCGCTTTTTGGTTAATGATTACTCTGCTTACTGGTTAACCATTTGCCCTTTTGGACTTAGTCTCTGGACATTATTTTCGAGTTTTTGGTTAATGATTTCACACTTTTTACTTACTTTTGCGATTTTTGGTTAATGATTTCACACTTTTTACTTACTTTTGCGATTTTTGGTTAATGATTACTCTGCTTACTGGTTAACCATTTGCCCTTTCGGACTTAGTCTCTGGAGATTATTTTCGAGTTTTTGGTTAATGATTTCACACTTTTTACTTACTTTTGCGATTTTTGGTTAATGATTTCACACTTTTTACTTACTTTTGCGATTTTTGGTTAATGATGACTCTGCTTACTGGTTAACCATTTGCCCTTTCGGACTTAGTCTCTGCACATTATTTTCGAGTTTTTGGTTAATGATTTCACACTTTTTACTTACTTTTGCGATTTTTGGTTAATGATTTCATACTTTTTACTTACTTTTGCGATTTTTGGTTAATGATTACTCTGCTTACTGGTTAACCATTTGCCCTTTCGGACTTGGTCTCTGGACATTATTTTCGAGTTTTTGGTTAATGATTTCACACTTTTAACATAATTTTGCGCTTTTTGGTTAATGATTACTCTGCTTGCTTGTTACTGATTTCCCCTTTCGGACTTGATCTCTGGCCGTTCTTTTCGACCTTTTTGGATAAGGTTTCCACACTCTGAAATTATTTTGGGCTCACTGATTAGGCGAGATCAAGGGGGCATGCCTGGGCACTTTGGGCTCAGTTTGGGAAGGCGGCGTCCGTGTGCTCCTCCGCCCTTCCCGCACTTGCGGCTAGGTTTGCCAAACTGCGCTGACCCGCAGCCCTGCCTTTTTGCCCACGGCACGGAACGACTCAAGTCTGGCTCCGTTCCAGGCCGTTGCCTCCGGCTGCCCGCCGTCCGGCCGGCCTGGGACGTACCCCGGCTGACGGCGCCGGAGGCCCTCTAGCAGCCACCGGTGCCGCGGGCCAATGGGTCCGGGCGTTCCGGAGCTATCGGTGGGGAAGTGCTCTCCCCTTTTCCTGACGCCGTTCGCCCGAGCAGAGGTGCAGCCTGACGGGACTGCTGTCGCCTTCCGCGGCGCACCGGCCCCTTTCACCTGCCGTCGACCGCGCGGAGCTCGGACCTCCCTCCCCGAAGTTATGGCCCCGGCGCCGGAGGGTGCCCGGGGCCGGGCATTCAGCGGGGTGAGTCTTCACCTTCCCGGTCAGCCTGCGGGGTCGGTGCGCCGGCACTCGACGCCGGAGGGTCCCCTCTTTCCGTAGAGCCCCGCCCGGTGCCGATCGGCCGGCGGATTGCGGAGCGAACCGCGCCTGACCGACGGGCCTCGGAAACCCGTTGCAGTCGACGGGGGGGAACCGGACAGCGGGACGAGGTGCCGATTCCACCCGCAGATTCGATCCCGAAATCCCGCGGGATTCGGCGGTCCGACCCGACAGATTCAAACGTCGCCCGGGCGGCCCCCAGCGGTCGGGCCGGCCTGGTTCCGCCACCGCCCGATGCCCCTCGCCCCCGGCTACCGCCGGCCGCGCAGACCGAGCGAATGCGGCCGGACGTCCGGCGGCAATCGGCCGGAAAGCGGTATGGCCATTTCCTACTGTCCCTCGGACGGGCAGAGGGGCGGCGCCGGGGCACTCGCGGACCAGGCCGCGCCCCTCCGAGCCCTACCGCCTGCCGTCGACCGCGCGGGGATCGGACCTCCCTCCCCGAAGTTATGGCCCCGGAGCCGGAGGGTAGCCGGGGCCGGGCATTCAGCGGGGTGAGTCTTCACCTTCCCGGTCAGCCTGCGGGGTCGGTGCGCCGGCACTCGACGCGGGAGGGTCCCCTCTTTCCGTAGAGCCCCGCCCGGTGCCGATCGGCCGGCGGATTGCGGAGCGAACCGCGCCTGACCGACGGGCCTCGGAAACCCGTTGCAGTCGACCGGGGGGAACCGGACAGCGGGACGAGGTGCCGATTCCACCCGCAGATTCGATCCCGAAATCCCGCGGGATTCGGCGGTCCGACCCGACAGATTCAAACGTCGCCCGGGCGGCCCCCAGCGGTCGGGCCGGCCTGGTTCCGCCACCGCCCGATGCCCCTCGCCCCCGGCTACCGCCGGCCGCGCAGACCGAGCGAATGCGGCCGGACGTCCGGCGGCAATCGGCCGGAAAGCGGTATGGCCATTTCCTACTGTCCCTCGGACGGGCAGAGGGGCGGCGCCGGGGCACTCGCGGACCAGGCCGCGCCCCTCCGAGCCCTACCGCCTGCCGTCGACCGCGCGGGGATCGGACCCTCCTCGCCGAAGTTATGGAGGTAGGACCGGGAGGCTGCCCAGGGTCGGGACTTCAACCGGCTGCCGCCACCCTTTCCCGCCTGTCCCACGGGCTCGGAGATCCAGGCCCTGCAAAGACCCTCCGGTCGCCACCCGACAGGTGCTTTACCGGAGAAATCGTAAACCGGCGTCAGGGCCGGACCTGTCCCGCAGAGGGCAGCCTGCGCCCTTATGCTTTCCCTTTTGCTTTGGCCCCGCAGTAGCAAATGGTTCACCGATAAGTCGGGAACCCACACGCCCGGCCCCACCCGCCCATCCTTCCGCAATGCATCGCCTAGACACACGCACCAAGGGCGC
>NW_027141517.1:80000-90000 GCF_036365525.1 Heterodontus francisci | reverse complement strand
ATCAGCACACAGGAGACGGCGCACAACGAGTAATCTACCTAGCACGCCGCCGACCAAGTGGCCAAACTCTCGAGAGGAATGTCCGTCTGACACAAGGGACAGAAACGGGAGGTAACCGCTGAGCCTGAAACACCAGCAAATAAATGCTAGCCCGCCTGGGCCCTCCAACGTCGGACAGTCCTCGCCGTATCGATCGAGTGACCTGGGCACGCACTTTTTTTTCCTTTCACACAGTGTGGGGTTGGCGGCGGCGGGGGGGGGGGGGAGAAAGCATGCAACTTGGTTGACGTCGCCTGGTCAACTCGCATCGGTTTTCCGTCCCCATCACTGTAAGGAGCAACCGCGACCAGCGTAGCCAAACAGGTCGACCAAAGCTTTCGGCGCTCGCACGGAGAGGTGATGCCAGCCGGCGTGCGTCGCCTAACTTGGACAAAATTCTGGGCACGCACTTTTCGTTTGAGACTAGGACATACATGTAGTGCAACCCAAGGAAACCAGGCGACGCCGCCACAATCTGCGCCTGACAGACAAAGATAACCGTTCACAAGGAGCCTTGTTATTTCGCACCAAGTCTTTTGCGGGCATAGTTTCTTTCTTTGACATGTATATCTGTATGAAGGTCGGCTTTGCTCTGCCATCGCAGCCTCCCTTCTTTGCTTTTCTCACTGTACCAACAGACATGTCATAGACTTTGGTTTTTTTTTTATTAATTCTTTTCCTGTGGGTGTGGTGTGCCTCCGCACCCCCCAATCTGTTCCAAGGCCTTGTTTTCTCTCGCTCGCCAAAACACTTTGTCTGTTTTCACAGCCAGTCTACCGGCCTAGACCCAACTGTGCGATATTTCAGAGCCGGCAACAGAGCATGGAAAGTCCGCCAGATTTACCCTTAAATGCTCATAAATGACTTCCAGGCACTCTTCGGAAGGTCTTTTATTTCAAAAGAAGGTCCTTCCTTGAGGGAGCACTTCTTCGGCCACTTTGCAAGTGCAACCGCTGCCAGCAAAAGTTCTGAAAATCGAGTTCCCGAAAATCTCCGGGTACCCCGCCAACCCCCAGCCACCCGAATCGCAAGTGTCAATTCGGCGGGTTGCCTGCCGGTAGTCCTTCCGAAAATGAGGCGCCAAATCGCCGCAACGGCCATTTTTCATTTCGGCATCGGGACTTCCGACGGCAACTGATTAACTAGCCCGGGGACTAGAGCGGCAGCAAATGCAACGTGCCCTCTTGGCGGGAGCAACTTGACCGCCCCCGTGGGGAAAGGTCAACTCGGGGCCCGGGAAAGTCGCCGAGTCCGACCCCATACACTTCCATGAGTTGGGGGTTTTGGCCTTCCCGGCCCAAGGCTCGCCTTATTTCGGCCTGCACTTTCGGAAAAGGGTGCATTCCTTTTGGTTAATGATTTCACCAGCCCGGGTCTTAGCCTCTGCCCCGACGGCTAAGTCTTTTGGTTAATGATTTCCTGCGGCTGGGACTACCCTTTCCCCCGCCCTGCAGGCACCCGGGTCGGGAGGCCGTCGGGGGCACTTTCCGGGGCAAATCCGGACCCTTACGCAAGGGAGAGTGCGCCCCCCGCCTCGGCCGGGGGTCAGGCTGCCGCCTATTAAGCCCGACAGAAAACCCGAAAAATGGACGAAAATGGGAAAAAATCCCCATCCGAAAAAGGCTTAAAAGTCGGTTGGGCGGCAGCTAGGGTCGGTCTCTGCAGACCTGGAGGCTCGGGTGTGACTCTTGGAATAAACGTCCAAGTCCCGACTTGCCACCTCCTACTACTGTGCAGATACCCCGCCAACCCCCAGCCACCCGAATGACAAGCGTCCGATCAGCGGGACGAATTTGACAACTCTGGCCGGACCTCTGGAACTCCATCCCGGGTAACCGGGGCAAATTTTTCCGCTTGATCGCCCTTCCACTGGTTAACCATTTGCCCTTTCGGACTTAGTCTCTGGACATTATTCGACGGATTTTCTGGTTAACCATTTGCCCTTTCGGACTTAGTCTCTGGGCATTATTTTCGACTTTTTGGTTAATGATTTCACACTTTTTACTTACTTTTGCGCTTTTTGGTTAATGATTACTCTGCTTACTGGTTAATTATTTGCCCTTTCGGACTTAGTCTCTGGACATTATTTTCGAGTTTTTGGTTAATGATTTCACACTTTTAACATATTTTTGCGCTTTTTGGTTAATGATTACTCTGCTTACTGGTTAACCATTTGCCCTTTCGGACTTAGTCTCTGGACATTATTTTCGAGTTTTTGGTTAATGATTTCACACTTTTAACATATTTTTGCGCTTTTTGGTTAATGATTACTCTGCTTACTGGTTAACCATTTGCCCTTTCGGACTTAGTCTCTGGACATTATTTTCGAGTTTTTGGTTAATGATTTCACACTTATAACATATTTTTGCGCTTTTTGGTTAATGATTACTCTGCTTACTGGTTAACCATTTGCCCTTTCGGACTTAGTCTCTGCACATTATTTTCGAGTTTTTGGTTAATGATTTCACACTTTTAACATATTTTTGCGCTTTTTGGTTAATGATTTCATACTTTTTACTTACTTTTGCGATTTTTGGTTAATGATTACTCTGCTTACTGTTAACCATTTGCCCTTTCGGACTTAGTCTCTGGAGATTATTTTCGAGTTTTTGGTTAATGATTTCACACTTTTTACTTACTTTTGCGATTTTTGGTTAATGATTACTCTGCTTACTGGTTAACCATTTGCCCTTTCGGACTTAGTCTCTGGACATTATTTTCGAGTTTTTGGTTAATGATTTCACACTTTTAACATATTTTTGCGCTTTTTGGTTAATGATTACTCTGCTTACTGGTTAACCATTTGCCCTTTCGGACTTAGTCTCTGCACATTATTTTCGAGTTTTTGGTTAATGATTTCACACTTTTAACATATTTTTGCGCTTTTTGGTTAATGATTACTCTGCTTACTGGTTAACCATTTGCCCTTTCGGACTTAGTCTCTGGAGATTATTTTCGACTTTTTGGTTAATGATTTCACACTTTTAACTTAATTTTGTGCTTTTTGGTTAATGATTTCATACTTTTTACTTACTTTTGCCCTTTTTGGTTAATGATTACTCTGCTTACTGGTTAACCATTTGCCCTTTCGGACTTAGTCTCTGCACATTATTTTCGAGTTTTTGGTTAATGATTTCACACTTTTAACATATTTTTGCGCTTTTTGGTTAATGATTACTCTGCTTACTGGTTAACCATTTGCCCTTTCGCACTTAGTCTCTGGAGATTATTTTCGACTTTTTGGTTAATGATTTCACACTTTTTACTTACTTTTGCGATTTTTGGTTAATGATTTCACACTTTTTACTTACTTTTGCGATTTTTGGTTAATGATTACTCTGCTTACTGGTTAACCATTTGCCCTTTCGCACTTAGTCTCTGGAGATTATTTTCGAGTTTTTGGTTAATGATTTCACACTTTTTACTTACTTTTGCGATTTTTGGTTAATGATTACTCTGCTTACTGGTTAACCATTTGCCCTTTCGGACTTGGTCTCTGGACATTATTTTCGAGTTTTTGGTTAATGATTTCACACTTTTTACTTACTTTTGCGATTTTTGGTTAATGATTACTCTGCTTACTGGTTAACCATTTGCCCTTTCGGACTTAGTCTCTGGACATTATTTTCGAGTTTTTGGTTAATGATTTCACACTTTTAACATATTTTTGCGCTTTTTGGTTAATGATTACTCTGCTTACTGGTTAATTATTTGCCCTTTCGGACTTAGTCTCTGCACATTATTTTCGAGTTTTTGGTTAATGATTTCACACTTTTAACATATTTTTGCGCTTTTTGGTTACTGATTTCATACTTTTTACTTACTTTTGCGCCTTTTGGTTAATGATTACTCTGCTTACTGGTTAACCATTTGCCCTTTCGGACTTAGTCTCTGGACATTATTTTCGAGTTTTTGGTTAATGATTTCACACTTTTTACTTACTTTTGCGATTTTTGGTTAATGATTACTCTGCTTACTGGTTAACCATTTGCCCTTTCGGACTTAGTCTCTGGACATTATTTTCGAGTTTTTGGTTAATGATTTCACACTTTTAACATATTTTTGCGCTTTTTGGTTAATGATTACTCTGCTTACTGGTTAATTATTTGCCCTTTCGGACTTAGTCTCTGCACATTATTTTCGAGTTTTTGGTTAATGATTTCACACTTTTAACATATTTTTGCGCTTTTTGGTTACTGATTTCATACTTTTTACTTACTTTTGCGCCTTTTGGTTAATGATTACTCTGCTTACTGGTTAACCATTTGCCCTTTCGGACTTAGTCTCTGGACATTATTTTCGAGTTTTTGGTTAATGATTTCACACTTTTTACTTACTTTTGCGATTTTTGGTTAATGATTACTCTGCTTACTGGTTAACCATTTGCCCTTTCGGACTTAGTCTCTGGACATTATTTTCGGGTTTTTGGTTAATGATTTCACACTTTTTACTTACTTTTGCGATTTTTGGTTAATGATTACTCTGCTTACTGGTTAACCATTTGCCCTTTCGGACTTAGTCTCTGGACATTGTTTTCGACATTTTGGTTAATGATTTCACACTTTTAACTTAATTTTGTGCTTTTTGGTTAATGATTTCATACTTTTTACTTACTTTTGCGATTTTTGGTTAATGATTTCATACTTTTTACTTACTTTTGCGATTTTTGGTTAATGATTTCATACTTTTTACTTACTTTTGCCCTTTTTGGTTAATGATTTCATACTTTTTACTTACTTTTGCGATTTTTGGTTCATGATTACTCTGCTTACTGGTTAACCATTTGCCCTTTCGGACTTGGTCTCTGGACATTATTTTCGACTTTTTGGTTAATGATTTCACACTTTTAACTTAATTTTGTGCTTTTTGGTTAATGATTTCATACTTTTTACTTACTTTTGCCCTTTTTGGTTAATGATTACTCTGCTTACTGGTTAACCATTTGCCCTTTCGGACTTAGTCTCTGCACATTATTTTCGAGTTTTTGGTTAATGATTTCACACTTTTAACATATTTTTGCGATTTTTGGTTAATGATTACTCTGCTTACTGGTTAACCATTTGCCCTTTCGGACTTAGTCTCTGGAGATTATTTTCGACTTTTTGGTTAATGATTTCACACTTTTAACTTAATTTTGTGCTTTTTGGTTAATGATTTCACACTTTTTACTTACTTTTGCGATTTTTGGTTAATGATTACTCTGCTTACTGGTTAACCATTTGCCCTTTCGAACTTAGTCTCTGGACATTATTTTCGAGTTTTTGGTTAATGATTTCACACTTTTAACATATTTTTGCGCTTTTTGGTTAATGATTACTCTGCTTACTGGTTAATTATTTGCCCTTTCGGACTTAGTCTCTGCACATTATTTTCGAGTTTTTGGTTAATGATTTCACACTTTTAACATATTTTTGCGCTTTTTGGTTACTGATTTCATACTTTTTACTTACTTTTGCGCCTTTTGGTTAATGATTACTCTGCTTACTGGTTAACCATTTGCCCTTTCGGACTTAGTCTCTGGACATTATTTTCGAGTTTTTGGTTAATGATTTCACACTTTTTACTTACTTTTGCGATTTTTGGTTAATGATTACTCTGCTTACTGGTTAACCATTTGCCCTTTCGGACTTAGTCTCTGGACATTATTTTCGGGTTTTTGGTTAATGATTTCACACTTTTTACTTACTTTTGCGATTTTTGGTTAATGATTACTCTGCTTACTGGTTAACCATTTGCCCTTTCGGACTTAGTCTCTGGACATTGTTTTCGACATTTTGGTTAATGATTTCACACTTTTAACTTAATTTTGTGCTTTTTGGTTAATGATTTCATACTTTTTACTTACTTTTGCGATTTTTGGTTAATGATTTCATACTTTTTACTTACTTTTGCGATTTTTGGTTAATGATTTCATACTTTTTACTTACTTTTGCCCTTTTTGGTTAATGATTTCATACTTTTTACTTACTTTTGCGATTTTTGGTTCATGATTACTCTGCTTACTGGTTAACCATTTGCCCTTTCGGACTTGGTCTCTGGACATTATTTTCGACTTTTTGGTTAATGATTTCACACTTTTAACTTAATTTTGTGCTTTTTGGTTAATGATTTCATACTTTTTACTTACTTTTGCCCTTTTTGGTTAATGATTACTCTGCTTACTGGTTAACCATTTGCCCTTTCGGACTTAGTCTCTGCACATTATTTTCGAGTTTTTGGTTAATGATTTCACACTTTTAACATATTTTTGCGATTTTTGGTTAATGATTACTCTGCTTACTGGTTAACCATTTGCCCTTTCGGACTTAGTCTCTGGAGATTATTTTCGACTTTTTGGTTAATGATTTCACACTTTTAACTTAATTTTGTGCTTTTTGGTTAATGATTTCACACTTTTTACTTACTTTTGCGATTTTTGGTTAATGATTACTCTGCTTACTGGTTAACCATTTGCCCTTTCGAACTTAGTCTCTGGACATTATTTTCGAGTTTTTGGTTAATGATTTCACACTTTTAACATATTTTTGCGCTTTTTGGTTAATGATTACTCTGCTTACTGGTTAATTATTTGCCCTTTCGGACTTAGTCTCTGCACATTATTTTCGAGTTTTTGGTTAATGATTTCACACTTTTAACATATTTTTGCGCTTTTTGGTTACTGATTTCATACTTTTTACTTACTTTTGCGCCTTTTGGTTAATGATTACTCTGCTTACTGGTTAACCATTTGCCCTTTCGGACTTAGTCTCTGGACATTATTTTCGAGTTTTTGGTTAATGATTTCACACTTTTTACTTACTTTTGCGATTTTTGGTTAATGATTACTCTGCTTACTGGTTAACCATTTGCCCTTTCGGACTTAGTCTCTGGACATTATTTTCGGGTTTTTGGTTAATGATTTCACACTTTTTACTTACTTTTGCGATTTTTGGTTAATGATTACTCTGCTTACTGGTTAACCATTTGCCCTTTCGGACTTAGTCTCTGGACATTGTTTTCGACATTTTGGTTAATGATTTCACACTTTTAACTTAATTTTGTGCTTTTTGGTTAATGATTTCATACTTTTTACTTACTTTTGCGATTTTTGGTTAATGATTTCATACTTTTTACTTACTTTTGCGATTTTTGGTTAATGATTTCATACTTTTTACTTACTTTTGCCCTTTTTGGTTAATGATTTCATACTTTTTACTTACTTTTGCGATTTTTGGTTCATGATTACTCTGCTTACTGGTTAACCATTTGCCCTTTCGGACTTGGTCTCTGGACATTATTTTCGACTTTTTGGTTAATGATTTCACACTTTTAACTTAATTTTGTGCTTTTTGGTTAATGATTTCATACTTTTTACTTACTTTTGCCCTTTTTGGTTAATGATTACTCTGCTTACTGGTTAACCATTTGCCCTTTCGGACTTAGTCTCTGCACATTATTTTCGAGTTTTTGGTTAATGATTTCACACTTTTAACATATTTTTGCGATTTTTGGTTAATGATTACTCTGCTTACTGGTTAACCATTTGCCCTTTCGGACTTAGTCTCTGGAGATTATTTTCGACTTTTTGGTTAATGATTTCACACTTTTAACATATTTTTGCGCTTTTTGGTTACTGATTTCATACTTTTTACTTACTTTTGCGCCTTTTGGTTAATGATTACTCTGCTTACTGGTTAACCATTTGCCCTTTCGGACTTAGTCTCTGGAGATTATTTTCGAGTTTTTGGTTAATGATTTCACACTTTTTACTTACTTTTGCGATTTTTGGTTAATGATTACTCTGCTTACTGGTTAACCATTTGCCCTTTTGGACTTAGTCTCTGGAGATTATTTTCGACTTTTTGGTTAATGATTTCACACTTTTTACTTACTTTTGCGATTTTTGGTTAATGATTTCACACTTTTTACTTACTTTTGCGATTTTTGGTTAATGATTACTCTGCTTACTGGTTAACCATTTGCCCTTTCGGACTTAGTCTCTGGAGATTATTTTCGAGTTTTTGGTTAATGATTTCACACTTTTTACTTACTTTTGCGATTTTTGGTTAATGATTTCACACTTTTTACTTACTTTTGCGATTTTTGGTTAATGATTACTCTGCTTACTGGTTAACCATTTGCCCTTTCGGACTTGGTCTCTGGACATTATTTTCGAGTTTTTGGTTAATGATTTCACACTTTTTACTTACTTTTGCGATTTTTGGTTAATGATTACTCTGCTTACTGGTTAACCATTTGCCCTTTCGGACTTAGTCTCTGGAGATTATTTTCGAGTTTTTGGTTAATGATTTCACACTTTTTACTTACTTTTGCGATTTTTGGTTAATGATTACTCTGCTTACTGGTTAACCATTTGCCCTTTCGGACTTAGTCTCTGCACATTATTTTCGAGTTTTTGGTTAATGATTTCACACTTTTAACATATTTTTGCGCTTTTTGGTTAATGATTACTCTGCTTACTGGTTAACCATTTGCCCTTTTGGACTTAGTCTCTGGACATTATTTTCGAGTTTTTGGTTAATGATTTCACACTTTTTACTTACTTTTGCGATTTTTGGTTAATGATTTCACACTTTTTACTTACTTTTGCGATTTTTGGTTAATGATTACTCTGCTTACTGGTTAACCATTTGCCCTTTCGGACTTAGTCTCTGGAGATTATTTTCGAGTTTTTGGTTAATGATTTCACACTTTTTACTTACTTTTGCGATTTTTGGTTAATGATTTCACACTTTTTACTTACTTTTGCGATTTTTGGTTAATGATGACTCTGCTTACTGGTTAACCATTTGCCCTTTCGGACTTAGTCTCTGCACATTATTTTCGAGTTTTTGGTTAATGATTTCACACTTTTTACTTACTTTTGCGATTTTTGGTTAATGATTTCATACTTTTTACTTACTTTTGCGATTTTTGGTTAATGATTACTCTGCTTACTGGTTAACCATTTGCCCTTTCGGACTTGGTCTCTGGACATTATTTTCGAGTTTTTGGTTAATGATTTCACACTTTTAACATAATTTTGCGCTTTTTGGTTAATGATTACTCTGCTTGCTTGTTACTGATTTCCCCTTTCGGACTTGATCTCTGGCCGTTCTTTTCGACCTTTTTGGATAAGGTTTCCACACTCTGAAATTATTTTGGGCTCACTGATTAGGCGAGATCAAGGGGGCATGCCTGGGCACTTTGGGCTCAGTTTGGGAAGGCGGCGTCCGTGTGCTCCTCCGCCCTTCCCGCACTTGCGGCTAGGTTTGCCAAACTGCGCTGACCCGCAGCCCTGCCTTTTTGCCCACGGCACGGAACGACTCAAGTCTGGCTCCGTTCCAGGCCGTTGCCTCCGGCTGCCCGCCGTCCGGCCGGCCTGGGACGTACCCCGGCTGACGGCGCCGGAGGCCCTCTAGCAGCCACCGGTGCCGCGGGCCAATGGGTCCGGGCGTTCCGGAGCTATCGGTGGGGAAGTGCTCTCCCCTTTTCCTGACGCCGTTCGCCCGAGCAGAGGTGCAGCCTGACGGGACTGCTGTCGCCTTCCGCGGCGCACCGGCCCCTTTCACCTGCCGTCGACCGCGCGGAGCTCGGACCTCCCTCCCCGAAGTTATGGCCCCGGCGCCGGAGGGTGCCCGGGGCCGGGCATTCAGCGGGGTGAGTCTTCACCTTCCCGGTCAGCCTGCGGGGTCGGTGCGCCGGCACTCGACGCCGGAGGGTCCCCTCTTTCCGTAGAGCCCCGCCCGGTGCCGATCGGCCGGCGGATTGCGGAGCGAACCGCGCCTGACCGACGGGCCTCGGAAACCCGTTGCAGTCGACGGGGGGGAACCGGACAGCGGGACGAGGTGCCGATTCCACCCGCAGATTCGATCCCGAAATCCCGCGGGATTCGGCGGTCCGACCCGACAGATTCAAACGTCGCCCGGGCGGCCCCCAGCGGTCGGGCCGGCCTGGTTCCGCCACCGCCCGATGCCCCTCG
>NW_027141517.1:57500-65000 GCF_036365525.1 Heterodontus francisci | reverse complement strand
AAAGTCGGTTGGGCGGCAGCTAGGGTCGGTCTCTGCAGACCTGGAGGCTCGGGTGGACTCTTGGAATAAACGTCCAAGTCCCGACTTGCCACCTCCTACTACTGTGCAGATACCCCGCCAACCCCCAGCCACCCGAATGACAAGCGTCCGATCAGCGGGACGAATTTGACAACTCTGGCCGGACCTCTGGAACTCCATCCCGGGTAACCGGGGCAAATTTTTCCGCTTGATCGCCCTTCCACTGGTTAACCATTTGCCCTTTCGGACTTAGTCTCTGGACATTATTCGACGGATTTTCTGGTTAACCATTTGCCCTTTCGGACTTAGTCTCTGGGCATTATTTTCGACTTTTTGGTTAATGATTTCATACTTTTTACTTACTTTTGCCCTTTTTGGTTAATGATTACTCTGCTTACTGGTTAACCATTTGCCCTTTCGGACTTAGTCTCTGGACATTATTTTCGAGTTTTTGGTTAATGATTTCACACTTTTAACATATTTTTGCGCTTTTTGGTTAATGATTACTCTGCTTACTGGTTAACCATTTGCCCTTTTGGACTTAGTCTCTGGAGATTATTTTCGACTTTTTGGTTAATGATTTCACACTTTTTACTTACTTTTGCGATTTTTGGTTAATGATTTCACACTTTTTACTTACTTTTGCGATTTTTGGTTAATGATTACTCTGCTTACTGGTTAACCATTTGCCCTTTCGGACTTAGTCTCTGGAGATTATTTTCGAGTTTTTGGTTAATGATTTCACACTTTTTACTTACTTTTGCGATTTTTGGTTAATGATTTCACACTTTTTACTTACTTTTGCGATTTTTGGTTAATGATTACTCTGCTTACTGGTTAACCATTTGCCCTTTCGGACTTGGTCTCTGGACATTATTTTCGAGTTTTTGGTTAATGATTTCACACTTTTTACTTACTTTTGCGATTTTTGGTTAATGATTTCACACTTTTAACATATTTTTGCGCTTTTTGGTTAATGATTACTCTGCTTACTGGTTAACCATTTGCCCTTTCGGACTTAGTCTCTGGAGATTATTTTCGACTTTTTGGTTAATGATTTCACACTTTTAACTTAATTTTGTGCTTTTTGGTTAATGATTTCACACTTTTTACTTACTTTTGCGATTTTTGGTTAATGATTACTCTGCTTACTGGTTAACCATTTGCCCTTTCGGACTTAGTCTCTGGACATTATTTTCGAGTTTTTGGTTAATGATTTCACACTTTTAACATATTTTTGCGCTTTTTGGTTAATGATTACTCTGCTTACTGGTTAACCATTTGCCCTTTCGGACTTAGTCTCTGGAGATTATTTTCGAGTTTTTGGTTAATGATTTCACACTTTTTACTTACTTTTGCGCTTTTTGGTTACTGATTTCACACTTTTTACATATTTTTGCGCTTTTTGGTTAATGATTACTCTGCTTACTGGTTAATTATTTGCCCTTTCGGACTTAGTCTCTGCACATTATTTTCGAGTTTTTGGTTAATGATTTCACACTTTTAACATATTTTTGCGCTTTTTGGTTAATGATTACTCTGCTTACTGGTTAACCATTTGCCCTTTCGGACTTAGTCTCTGGAGATTATTTTCGAGTTTTTGGTTAATGATTTCACACTTTTTACTTACTTTTGCGCTTTTTGGTTACTGATTTCACACTTTTTACATATTTTTGCGCTTTTTGGTTAATGATTACTCTGCTTACTGGTTAATTATTTGCCCTTTCGGACTTAGTCTCTGCACATTATTTTCGAGTTTTTGGTTAATGATTTCACACTTTTAACATATTTTTGCGCTTTTTGGTTAATGATTACTCTGCTTACTGGTTAACCATTTGCCCTTTCGGACTTAGTCTCTGGAGATTATTTTCGACTTTTTGGTTAATGATTTCACACTTTTAACTTAATTTTGTGCTTTTTGGTTAATGATTTCACACTTTTTACTTACTTTTGCGATTTTTGGTTAATGATTACTCTGCTTACTGGTTAACCATTTGCCCTTTCGAACTTAGTCTCTGGACATTATTTTCGAGTTTTTGGTTAATGATTTCACACTTTTAACATATTTTTGCGCTTTTTGGTTAATGATTACTCTGCTTACTGGTTAATTATTTGCCCTTTCGGACTTAGTCTCTGCACATTATTTTCGAGTTTTTGGTTAATGATTTCACACTTTTAACATATTTTTGCGCTTTTTGGTTACTGATTTCATACTTTTTACTTACTTTTGCGCCTTTTGGTTAATGATTACTCTGCTTACTGGTTAACCATTTGCCCTTTCGGACTTAGTCTCTGGACATTATTTTCGAGTTTTTGGTTAATGATTTCACACTTTTTACTTACTTTTGCGATTTTTGGTTAATGATTACTCTGCTTACTGGTTAACCATTTGCCCTTTCGGACTTAGTCTCTGGACATTATTTTCGGGTTTTTGGTTAATGATTTCACACTTTTTACTTACTTTTGCGATTTTTGGTTAATGATTACTCTGCTTACTGGTTAACCATTTGCCCTTTCGGACTTAGTCTCTGGACATTGTTTTCGACATTTTGGTTAATGATTTCACACTTTTAACTTAATTTTGTGCTTTTTGGTTAATGATTTCATACTTTTTACTTACTTTTGCGATTTTTGGTTAATGATTTCATACTTTTTACTTACTTTTGCGATTTTTGGTTAATGATTTCATACTTTTTACTTACTTTTGCCCTTTTTGGTTAATGATTTCATACTTTTTACTTACTTTTGCGATTTTTGGTTCATGATTACTCTGCTTACTGGTTAACCATTTGCCCTTTCGGACTTGGTCTCTGGACATTATTTTCGACTTTTTGGTTAATGATTTCACACTTTTAACTTAATTTTGTGCTTTTTGGTTAATGATTTCATACTTTTTACTTACTTTTGCCCTTTTTGGTTAATGATTACTCTGCTTACTGGTTAACCATTTGCCCTTTCGGACTTAGTCTCTGCACATTATTTTCGAGTTTTTGGTTAATGATTTCACACTTTTAACATATTTTTGCGATTTTTGGTTAATGATTACTCTGCTTACTGGTTAACCATTTGCCCTTTCGGACTTAGTCTCTGGAGATTATTTTCGACTTTTTGGTTAATGATTTCACACTTTTAACATATTTTTGCGCTTTTTGGTTACTGATTTCATACTTTTTACTTACTTTTGCGCCTTTTGGTTAATGATTACTCTGCTTACTGGTTAACCATTTGCCCTTTCGGACTTAGTCTCTGGAGATTATTTTCGAGTTTTTGGTTAATGATTTCACACTTTTTACTTACTTTTGCGATTTTTGGTTAATGATTACTCTGCTTACTGGTTAACCATTTGCCCTTTTGGACTTAGTCTCTGGAGATTATTTTCGACTTTTTGGTTAATGATTTCACACTTTTTACTTACTTTTGCGATTTTTGGTTAATGATTTCACACTTTTTACTTACTTTTGCGATTTTTGGTTAATGATTACTCTGCTTACTGGTTAACCATTTGCCCTTTCGGACTTAGTCTCTGGAGATTATTTTCGAGTTTTTGGTTAATGATTTCACACTTTTTACTTACTTTTGCGATTTTTGGTTAATGATTTCACACTTTTTACTTACTTTTGCGATTTTTGGTTAATGATTACTCTGCTTACTGGTTAACCATTTGCCCTTTCGGACTTGGTCTCTGGACATTATTTTCGAGTTTTTGGTTAATGATTTCACACTTTTTACTTACTTTTGCGATTTTTGGTTAATGATTACTCTGCTTACTGGTTAACCATTTGCCCTTTCGGACTTAGTCTCTGGAGATTATTTTCGAGTTTTTGGTTAATGATTTCACACTTTTTACTTACTTTTGCGATTTTTGGTTAATGATTACTCTGCTTACTGGTTAACCATTTGCCCTTTCGGACTTAGTCTCTGCACATTATTTTCGAGTTTTTGGTTAATGATTTCACACTTTTAACATATTTTTGCGCTTTTTGGTTAATGATTACTCTGCTTACTGGTTAACCATTTGCCCTTTTGGACTTAGTCTCTGGACATTATTTTCGAGTTTTTGGTTAATGATTTCACACTTTTTACTTACTTTTGCGATTTTTGGTTAATGATTTCACACTTTTTACTTACTTTTGCGATTTTTGGTTAATGATTACTCTGCTTACTGGTTAACCATTTGCCCTTTCGGACTTAGTCTCTGGAGATTATTTTCGAGTTTTTGGTTAATGATTTCACACTTTTTACTTACTTTTGCGATTTTTGGTTAATGATTTCACACTTTTTACTTACTTTTGCGATTTTTGGTTAATGATGACTCTGCTTACTGGTTAACCATTTGCCCTTTCGGACTTAGTCTCTGCACATTATTTTCGAGTTTTTGGTTAATGATTTCACACTTTTTACTTACTTTTGCGATTTTTGGTTAATGATTTCATACTTTTTACTTACTTTTGCGATTTTTGGTTAATGATTACTCTGCTTACTGGTTAACCATTTGCCCTTTCGGACTTGGTCTCTGGACATTATTTTCGAGTTTTTGGTTAATGATTTCACACTTTTAACATAATTTTGCGCTTTTTGGTTAATGATTACTCTGCTTGCTTGTTACTGATTTCCCCTTTCGGACTTGATCTCTGGCCGTTCTTTTCGACCTTTTTGGATAAGGTTTCCACACTCTGAAATTATTTTGGGCTCACTGATTAGGCGAGATCAAGGGGGCATGCCTGGGCACTTTGGGCTCAGTTTGGGAAGGCGGCGTCCGTGTGCTCCTCCGCCCTTCCCGCACTTGCGGCTAGGTTTGCCAAACTGCGCTGACCCGCAGCCCTGCCTTTTTGCCCACGGCACGGAACGACTCAAGTCTGGCTCCGTTCCAGGCCGTTGCCTCCGGCTGCCCGCCGTCCGGCCGGCCTGGGACGTACCCCGGCTGACGGCGCCGGAGGCCCTCTAGCAGCCACCGGTGCCGCGGGCCAATGGGTCCGGGCGTTCCGGAGCTATCGGTGGGGAAGTGCTCTCCCCTTTTCCTGACGCCGTTCGCCCGAGCAGAGGTGCAGCCTGACGGGACTGCTGTCGCCTTCCGCGGCGCACCGGCCCCTTTCACCTGCCGTCGACCGCGCGGAGCTCGGACCTCCCTCCCCGAAGTTATGGCCCCGGCGCCGGAGGGTGCCCGGGGCCGGGCATTCAGCGGGGTGAGTCTTCACCTTCCCGGTCAGCCTGCGGGGTCGGTGCGCCGGCACTCGACGCCGGAGGGTCCCCTCTTTCCGTAGAGCCCCGCCCGGTGCCGATCGGCCGGCGGATTGCGGAGCGAACCGCGCCTGACCGACGGGCCTCGGAAACCCGTTGCAGTCGACGGGGGGGAACCGGACAGCGGGACGAGGTGCCGATTCCACCCGCAGATTCGATCCCGAAATCCCGCGGGATTCGGCGGTCCGACCCGACAGATTCAAACGTCGCCCGGGCGGCCCCCAGCGGTCGGGCCGGCCTGGTTCCGCCACCGCCCGATGCCCCTCGCCCCCGGCTACCGCCGGCCGCGCAGACCGAGCGAATGCGGCCGGACGTCCGGCGGCAATCGGCCGGAAAGCGGTATGGCCATTTCCTACTGTCCCTCGGACGGGCAGAGGGGCGGCGCCGGGGCACTCGCGGACCAGGCCGCGCCCCTCCGAGCCCTACCGCCTGCCGTCGACCGCGCGGGGATCGGACCTCCCTCCCCGAAGTTATGGCCCCGGAGCCGGAGGGTACCCGGGGCCGGGCATTCAGCGGGGTGAGTCTTCACCTTCCCGGTCAGCCTGCGGGGTCGGTGCGCCGGCACTCGACGCGGGAGGGTCCCCTCTTTCCGTAGAGCCCCGCCCGGTGCCGATCGGCCGGCGGATTGCGGAGCGAACCGCGCCTGACCGACGGGCCTCGGAAACCCGTTGCAGTCGACCGGGGGGAACCGGACAGCGGGACGAGGTGCCGATTCCACCCGCAGATTCGATCCCGAAATCCCGCGGGATTCGGCGGTCCGACCCGACAGATTCAAACGTCGCCCGGGCGGCCCCCAGCGGTCGGGCCGGCCTGGTTCCGCCACCGCCCGATGCCCCTCGCCCCCGGCTACCGCCGGCCGCGCAGACCGAGCGAATGCGGCCGGACGTCCGGCGGCAATCGGCCGGAAAGCGGTATGGCCATTTCCTACTGTCCCTCGGACGGGCAGAGGGGCGGCGCCGGGGCACTCGCGGACCAGGCCGCGCCCCTCCGAGCCCTACCGCCTGCCGTCGACCGCGCGGGGATCGGACCCTCCTCGCCGAAGTTATGGAGGTAGGACCGGGAGGCTGCCCAGGGTCGGGACTTCAACCGGCTGCCGCCACCCTTTCCCGCCTGTCCCACGGGCTCGGAGATCCAGGCCCTGCAAAGACCCTCCGGTCGCCACCCGACAGGTGCTTTACCGGAGAAATCGTAAACCGGCGTCAGGGCCGGACCTGTCCCGCAGAGGGCAGCCTGCGCCCTTATGCTTTCCCTTTTGCTTTGGCCCCGCAGTAGCAAATGGTTCACCGATAAGTCGGGAACCCACACGCCCGGCCCCACCCGCCCATCCTTCCGCAATGCATCGCCTAGACACACGCACCAAGGGCGCTCTCCTTCCCCCGCCTCCCACATCCCACAGGATGTGCCCTCAGACCACGGCGCCCACACAACCACCCACCCACCCAACCTTCCTAAACACGCCGGCAAACATGCATACAAACACGGCCACCTTCGCAAATTCACCCCCACGCCGACTATTAAGCCCGGCAAGACTCATTGCAGCCAACCGCGGCCAAAAGTTGAAGTGACAACTCATTAACCAATTTCCAAAATTAGGCCAACTGAATAACCAGACTCTTTGTCAATCTGACGACGGGGGCAAATCATAAACCGGTTCTGCCCACTGCTAGCCTTCGCAAAGTCACCCCCGCACGCCGACTATTAAGCCCGGCAAGACTCATTGTAGCCAACCGCGGCCAAAAGTTGAAGTGACAACTCATTAACCAATTTACAACATTTGGACAACTGATTAACCAGACTCTTTGTCAATCTGACGACGGGAGCAAATCATAAACCGGTTCTGCCCACTGCTAGCCTTCGCAAGGTCACCCCCGCACGCCGACTATTAAGCCCGGCAAGACTCATTGTAGCCAACCGCGGCCAAAAGTTGAAGTGACAACTCATTAACCAATTTACAACATTTGGACAACTGATTAACCAGACTCTTTGTCAATCTGACGACGGGAGCAAATCATAAACCGGTTCTGCCCAGTGCTAGCCTTCGCAAAGTCACACCCCCCCCCCCCCCCACGCCGACTATTAAGCCCGGCAAGACTCATTGCAGCCAACCGCGGCCAAAAGTTGAAGTGACAACTCATTAACCAATTTACAACATTTGGACAACTGATTAACCAGACTCTTTGTCAATCTGACGACGGGGGCAAATCATAAACCGGTTCTGCCCACTGCTAGCCTTCGCAAAGTCAC
>NW_027141517.1:40000-45000 GCF_036365525.1 Heterodontus francisci | reverse complement strand
TTAGTCTCTGGACATTATTTTCGAGTTTTTGGTTAATGATTTCACACTTTTAACATATTTTTGCGCTTTTTGGTTAATGATTACTCTGCTTACTGGTTAACCATTTGCCCTTTCGGACTTAGTCTCTGGACATTATTTTCGACTTTTTGGTTAATGATTTCACACTTTTTACTTACTTTTGCGATTTTTGGTTAATGATTTCACACTTTTAACATATTTTTGCGCTTTTTGGTTAATGATTACTCTGCTTACTGGTTAACCATTTGCCCTTTCGGACTTAGTCTCTGGAGATTATTTTCGACTTTTTGGTTAATGATTTCACACTTTTAACTTAATTTTGTGCTTTTTGGTTAATGATTTCACACTTTTTACTTACTTTTGCGATTTTTGGTTAATGATTACTCTGCTTACTGGTTAACCATTTGCCCTTTCGGACTTAGTCTCTGGACATTATTTTCGAGTTTTTGGTTAATGATTTCACACTTTTAACATATTTTTGCGCTTTTTGGTTAATGATTACTCTGCTTACTGGTTAACCATTTGCCCTTTCGGACTTAGTCTCTGGAGATTATTTTCGAGTTTTTGGTTAATGATTTCACACTTTTTACTTACTTTTGCGCTTTTTGGTTACTGATTTCACACTTTTTACATATTTTTGCGCTTTTTGGTTAATGATTACTCTGCTTACTGGTTAATTATTTGCCCTTTCGGACTTAGTCTCTGCACATTATTTTCGAGTTTTTGGTTAATGATTTCACACTTTTAACATATTTTTGCGCTTTTTGGTTAATGATTACTCTGCTTACTGGTTAACCATTTGCCCTTTCGGACTTAGTCTCTGGAGATTATTTTCGAGTTTTTGGTTAATGATTTCACACTTTTTACTTACTTTTGCGCTTTTTGGTTACTGATTTCACACTTTTTACATATTTTTGCGCTTTTTGGTTAATGATTACTCTGCTTACTGGTTAATTATTTGCCCTTTCGGACTTAGTCTCTGCACATTATTTTCGAGTTTTTGGTTAATGATTTCACACTTTTAACATATTTTTGCGCTTTTTGGTTAATGATTACTCTGCTTACTGGTTAACCATTTGCCCTTTCGGACTTAGTCTCTGGAGATTATTTTCGACTTTTTGGTTAATGATTTCACACTTTTAACTTAATTTTGTGCTTTTTGGTTAATGATTTCACACTTTTTACTTACTTTTGCGATTTTTGGTTAATGATTACTCTGCTTACTGGTTAACCATTTGCCCTTTCGAACTTAGTCTCTGGACATTATTTTCGAGTTTTTGGTTAATGATTTCACACTTTTAACATATTTTTGCGCTTTTTGGTTAATGATTACTCTGCTTACTGGTTAATTATTTGCCCTTTCGGACTTAGTCTCTGCACATTATTTTCGAGTTTTTGGTTAATGATTTCACACTTTTAACATATTTTTGCGCTTTTTGGTTACTGATTTCATACTTTTTACTTACTTTTGCGCCTTTTGGTTAATGATTACTCTGCTTACTGGTTAACCATTTGCCCTTTCGGACTTAGTCTCTGGACATTATTTTCGAGTTTTTGGTTAATGATTTCACACTTTTTACTTACTTTTGCGATTTTTGGTTAATGATTACTCTGCTTACTGGTTAACCATTTGCCCTTTCGGACTTAGTCTCTGGACATTATTTTCGGGTTTTTGGTTAATGATTTCACACTTTTTACTTACTTTTGCGATTTTTGGTTAATGATTACTCTGCTTACTGGTTAACCATTTGCCCTTTCGGACTTAGTCTCTGGACATTGTTTTCGACATTTTGGTTAATGATTTCACACTTTTAACTTAATTTTGTGCTTTTTGGTTAATGATTTCATACTTTTTACTTACTTTTGCGATTTTTGGTTAATGATTTCATACTTTTTACTTACTTTTGCGATTTTTGGTTAATGATTTCATACTTTTTACTTACTTTTGCCCTTTTTGGTTAATGATTTCATACTTTTTACTTACTTTTGCGATTTTTGGTTAATGATTACTCTGCTTACTGGTTAACCATTTGCCCTTTCGGACTTGGTCTCTGGACATTATTTTCGACTTTTTGGTTAATGATTTCACACTTTTAACTTAATTTTGTGCTTTTTGGTTAATGATTTCATACTTTTTACTTACTTTTGCCCTTTTTGGTTAATGATTACTCTGCTTACTGGTTAACCATTTGCCCTTTCGGACTTAGTCTCTGCACATTATTTTCGAGTTTTTGGTTAATGATTTCACACTTTTAACATATTTTTGCGATTTTTGGTTAATGATTACTCTGCTTACTGGTTAACCATTTGCCCTTTCGGACTTAGTCTCTGGAGATTATTTTCGACTTTTTGGTTAATGATTTCACACTTTTAACATATTTTTGCGCTTTTTGGTTACTGATTTCATACTTTTTACTTACTTTTGCGCCTTTTGGTTAATGATTACTCTGCTTACTGGTTAACCATTTGCCCTTTCGGACTTAGTCTCTGGAGATTATTTTCGAGTTTTTGGTTAATGATTTCACACTTTTTACTTACTTTTGCGATTTTTGGTTAATGATTACTCTGCTTACTGGTTAACCATTTGCCCTTTTGGACTTAGTCTCTGGAGATTATTTTCGACTTTTTGGTTAATGATTTCACACTTTTTACTTACTTTTGCGATTTTTGGTTAATGATTTCACACTTTTTACTTACTTTTGCGATTTTTGGTTAATGATTACTCTGCTTACTGGTTAACCATTTGCCCTTTCGGACTTAGTCTCTGGAGATTATTTTCGAGTTTTTGGTTAATGATTTCACACTTTTTACTTACTTTTGCGATTTTTGGTTAATGATTTCACACTTTTTACTTACTTTTGCGATTTTTGGTTAATGATTACTCTGCTTACTGGTTAACCATTTGCCCTTTCGGACTTGGTCTCTGGACATTATTTTCGAGTTTTTGGTTAATGATTTCACACTTTTTACTTACTTTTGCGATTTTTGGTTAATGATTACTCTGCTTACTGGTTAACCATTTGCCCTTTCGGACTTAGTCTCTGGAGATTATTTTCGAGTTTTTGGTTAATGATTTCACACTTTTTACTTACTTTTGCGATTTTTGGTTAATGATTACTCTGCTTACTGGTTAACCATTTGCCCTTTCGGACTTAGTCTCTGCACATTATTTTCGAGTTTTTGGTTAATGATTTCACACTTTTAACATATTTTTGCGCTTTTTGGTTAATGATTACTCTGCTTACTGGTTAACCATTTGCCCTTTTGGACTTAGTCTCTGGACATTATTTTCGAGTTTTTGGTTAATGATTTCACACTTTTTACTTACTTTTGCGATTTTTGGTTAATGATTTCACACTTTTTACTTACTTTTGCGATTTTTGGTTAATGATTACTCTGCTTACTGGTTAACCATTTGCCCTTTCGGACTTAGTCTCTGGAGATTATTTTCGAGTTTTTGGTTAATGATTTCACACTTTTTACTTACTTTTGCGATTTTTGGTTAATGATTTCACACTTTTTACTTACTTTTGCGATTTTTGGTTAATGATGACTCTGCTTACTGGTTAACCATTTGCCCTTTCGGACTTAGTCTCTGCACATTATTTTCGAGTTTTTGGTTAATGATTTCACACTTTTTACTTACTTTTGCGATTTTTGGTTAATGATTTCATACTTTTTACTTACTTTTGCGATTTTTGGTTAATGATTACTCTGCTTACTGGTTAACCATTTGCCCTTTCGGACTTGGTCTCTGGACATTATTTTCGAGTTTTTGGTTAATGATTTCACACTTTTAACATAATTTTGCGCTTTTTGGTTAATGATTACTCTGCTTGCTTGTTACTGATTTCCCCTTTCGGACTTGATCTCTGGCCGTTCTTTTCGACCTTTTTGGATAAGGTTTCCACACTCTGAAATTATTTTGGGCTCACTGATTAGGCGAGATCAAGGGGGCATGCCTGGGCACTTTGGGCTCAGTTTGGGAAGGCGGCGTCCGTGTGCTCCTCCGCCCTTCCCGCACTTGCGGCTAGGTTTGCCAAACTGCGCTGACCCGCAGCCCTGCCTTTTTGCCCACGGCACGGAACGACTCAAGTCTGGCTCCGTTCCAGGCCGTTGCCTCCGGCTGCCCGCCGTCCGGCCGGCCTGGGACGTACCCCGGCTGACGGCGCCGGAGGCCCTCTAGCAGCCACCGGTGCCGCGGGCCAATGGGTCCGGGCGTTCCGGAGCTATCGGTGGGGAAGTGCTCTCCCCTTTTCCTGACGCCGTTCGCCCGAGCAGAGGTGCAGCCTGACGGGACTGCTGTCGCCTTCCGCGGCGCACCGGCCCCTTTCACCTGCCGTCGACCGCGCGGAGCTCGGACCTCCCTCCCCGAAGTTATGGCCCCGGCGCCGGAGGGTGCCCGGGGCCGGGCATTCAGCGGGGTGAGTCTTCACCTTCCCGGTCAGCCTGCGGGGTCGGTGCGCCGGCACTCGACGCCGGAGGGTCCCCTCTTTCCGTAGAGCCCCGCCCGGTGCCGATCGGCCGGCGGATTGCGGAGCGAACCGCGCCTGACCGACGGGCCTCGGAAACCCGTTGCAGTCGACGGGGGGGAACCGGACAGCGGGACGAGGTGCCGATTCCACCCGCAGATTCGATCCCGAAATCCCGCGGGATTCGGCGGTCCGACCCGACAGATTCAAACGTCGCCCGGGCGGCCCCCAGCGGTCGGGCCGGCCTGGTTCCGCCACCGCCCGATGCCCCTCGCCCCCGGCTACCGCCGGCCGCGCAGACCGAGCGAATGCGGCCGGACGTCCGGCGGCAATCGGCCGGAAAGCGGTATGGCCATTTCCTACTGTCCCTCGGACGGGCAGAGGGGCGGCGCCGGGGCACTCGCGGACCAGGCCGCGCCCCTCCGAGCCCTACCGCCTGCCGTCGACCGCGCGGGGATCGGACCTCCCTCCCCGAAGTTATGGCCCCGGAGCCGGAGGGTAGCCGGGGCC
>NW_027141517.1:20000-27500 GCF_036365525.1 Heterodontus francisci | reverse complement strand
CCTCCGCACCCCCCAATCTGTTCCAAGGCCTTGTTTTCTCTCGCTCGCCAAAACACTTTGTCTGTTTTCACAGCCAGTCTACCGGCCTAGACCCAACTGTGCGATATTTCAGAGCCGGCAACAGAGCATGGAAAGTCCGCCAGATTTACCCTTAAATGCTCATAAATGACTTCCAGGCACTCTTCGGAAGGTCTTTTATTTCAAAAGAAGGTCCTTCCTTGAGGGAGCACTTCTTCGGCCACTTTGCAAGTGCAACCGCTGCCAGCAAAAGTTCTGAAAATCGAGTTCCCGAAAATCTCCGGGTACCCCGCCAACCCCCAGCCACCCGAATCGCAAGTGTCAATTCGGCGGGTTGCCTGCCGGTAGTCCTTCCGAAAATGAGGCGCCAAATCGCCGCAACGGCCATTTTTCATTTCGGCATCGGGACTTCCGACGGCAACTGATTAACTAGCCCGGGGACTAGAGCGGCAGCAAATGCAACGTGCCCTCTTGGCGGGAGCAACTTGACCGCCCCCGTGGGGAAAGGTCAACTCGGGGCCCGGGAAAGTCGCCGAGTCCGACCCCATACACTTCCATGAGTTGGGGGTTTTGGCCTTCCCGGCCCAAGGCTCGCCTTATTTCGGCCTGCACTTTCGGAAAAGGGTGCATTCCTTTTGGTTAATGATTTCACCAGCCCGGGTCTTAGCCTCTGCCCCGACGGCTAAGTCTTTTGGTTAATGATTTCCTGCGGCTGGGACTACCCTTTCCCCCGCCCTGCAGGCACCCGGGTCGGGAGGCCGTCGGGGGCACTTTCCGGGGCAAATCCGGACCCTTACGCAAGGGAGAGTGCGCCCCCCGCCTCGGCCGGGGGTCAGGCTGCCGCCTATTAAGCCCGACAGAAAACCCGAAAAATGGACGAAAATGGGAAAAAATCCCCATCCGAAAAAGGCTTAAAAGTCGGTTGGGCGGCAGCTAGGGTCGGTCTCTGCAGACCTGGAGGCTCGGGTGGACTCTTGGAATAAACGTCCAAGTCCCGACTTGCCACCTCCTACTACTGTGCAGATACCCCGCCAACCCCCAGCCACCCGAATGACAAGCGTCCGATCAGCGGGACGAATTTGACAACTCTGGCCGGACCTCTGGAACTCCATCCCGGGTAACCGGGGCAAATTTTTCCGCTTGATCGCCCTTCCACTGGTTAACCATTTGCCCTTTCGGACTTAGTCTCTGGACATTATTCGACGGATTTTCTGGTTAACCATTTGCCCTTTCGGACTTAGTCTCTGGGCATTATTTTCGACTTTTTGGTTAATGATTTCATACTTTTTACTTACTTTTGCCCTTTTTGGTTAATGATTACTCTGCTTACTGGTTAACCATTTGCCCTTTCGGACTTAGTCTCTGGACATTATTTTCGAGTTTTTGGTTAATGATTTCACACTTTTAACATATTTTTGCGCTTTTTGGTTAATGATTACTCTGCTTACTGGTTAACCATTTGCCCTTTCGGACTTAGTCTCTGGACATTATTTTCGACTTTTTGGTTAATGATTTCACACTTTTTACTTACTTTTGCGATTTTTGGTTAATGATTTCACACTTTTAACATATTTTTGCGCTTTTTGGTTAATGATTACTCTGCTTACTGGTTAACCATTTGCCCTTTCGGACTTAGTCTCTGGAGATTATTTTCGACTTTTTGGTTAATGATTTCACACTTTTAACTTAATTTTGTGCTTTTTGGTTAATGATTTCACACTTTTTACTTACTTTTGCGATTTTTGGTTAATGATTACTCTGCTTACTGGTTAACCATTTGCCCTTTCGGACTTAGTCTCTGGACATTATTTTCGAGTTTTTGGTTAATGATTTCACACTTTTAACATATTTTTGCGCTTTTTGGTTAATGATTACTCTGCTTACTGGTTAACCATTTGCCCTTTCGGACTTAGTCTCTGGAGATTATTTTCGAGTTTTTGGTTAATGATTTCACACTTTTTACTTACTTTTGCGCTTTTTGGTTACTGATTTCACACTTTTTACATATTTTTGCGCTTTTTGGTTAATGATTACTCTGCTTACTGGTTAATTATTTGCCCTTTCGGACTTAGTCTCTGCACATTATTTTCGAGTTTTTGGTTAATGATTTCACACTTTTAACATATTTTTGCGCTTTTTGGTTAATGATTACTCTGCTTACTGGTTAACCATTTGCCCTTTCGGACTTAGTCTCTGGAGATTATTTTCGAGTTTTTGGTTAATGATTTCACACTTTTTACTTACTTTTGCGCTTTTTGGTTACTGATTTCACACTTTTTACATATTTTTGCGCTTTTTGGTTAATGATTACTCTGCTTACTGGTTAATTATTTGCCCTTTCGGACTTAGTCTCTGCACATTATTTTCGAGTTTTTGGTTAATGATTTCACACTTTTAACATATTTTTGCGCTTTTTGGTTAATGATTACTCTGCTTACTGGTTAACCATTTGCCCTTTCGGACTTAGTCTCTGGAGATTATTTTCGACTTTTTGGTTAATGATTTCACACTTTTAACTTAATTTTGTGCTTTTTGGTTAATGATTTCACACTTTTTACTTACTTTTGCGATTTTTGGTTAATGATTACTCTGCTTACTGGTTAACCATTTGCCCTTTCGAACTTAGTCTCTGGACATTATTTTCGAGTTTTTGGTTAATGATTTCACACTTTTAACATATTTTTGCGCTTTTTGGTTAATGATTACTCTGCTTACTGGTTAATTATTTGCCCTTTCGGACTTAGTCTCTGCACATTATTTTCGAGTTTTTGGTTAATGATTTCACACTTTTAACATATTTTTGCGCTTTTTGGTTACTGATTTCATACTTTTTACTTACTTTTGCGCCTTTTGGTTAATGATTACTCTGCTTACTGGTTAACCATTTGCCCTTTCGGACTTAGTCTCTGGACATTATTTTCGAGTTTTTGGTTAATGATTTCACACTTTTTACTTACTTTTGCGATTTTTGGTTAATGATTACTCTGCTTACTGGTTAACCATTTGCCCTTTCGGACTTAGTCTCTGGACATTATTTTCGGGTTTTTGGTTAATGATTTCACACTTTTTACTTACTTTTGCGATTTTTGGTTAATGATTACTCTGCTTACTGGTTAACCATTTGCCCTTTCGGACTTAGTCTCTGGACATTGTTTTCGACATTTTGGTTAATGATTTCACACTTTTAACTTAATTTTGTGCTTTTTGGTTAATGATTTCATACTTTTTACTTACTTTTGCGATTTTTGGTTAATGATTTCATACTTTTTACTTACTTTTGCGATTTTTGGTTAATGATTTCATACTTTTTACTTACTTTTGCCCTTTTTGGTTAATGATTTCATACTTTTTACTTACTTTTGCGATTTTTGGTTAATGATTACTCTGCTTACTGGTTAACCATTTGCCCTTTCGGACTTGGTCTCTGGACATTATTTTCGACTTTTTGGTTAATGATTTCACACTTTTAACTTAATTTTGTGCTTTTTGGTTAATGATTTCATACTTTTTACTTACTTTTGCCCTTTTTGGTTAATGATTACTCTGCTTACTGGTTAACCATTTGCCCTTTCGGACTTAGTCTCTGCACATTATTTTCGAGTTTTTGGTTAATGATTTCACACTTTTAACATATTTTTGCGATTTTTGGTTAATGATTACTCTGCTTACTGGTTAACCATTTGCCCTTTCGGACTTAGTCTCTGGAGATTATTTTCGACTTTTTGGTTAATGATTTCACACTTTTAACATATTTTTGCGCTTTTTGGTTACTGATTTCATACTTTTTACTTACTTTTGCGCCTTTTGGTTAATGATTACTCTGCTTACTGGTTAACCATTTGCCCTTTCGGACTTAGTCTCTGGAGATTATTTTCGAGTTTTTGGTTAATGATTTCACACTTTTTACTTACTTTTGCGATTTTTGGTTAATGATTACTCTGCTTACTGGTTAACCATTTGCCCTTTTGGACTTAGTCTCTGGAGATTATTTTCGACTTTTTGGTTAATGATTTCACACTTTTTACTTACTTTTGCGATTTTTGGTTAATGATTTCACACTTTTTACTTACTTTTGCGATTTTTGGTTAATGATTACTCTGCTTACTGGTTAACCATTTGCCCTTTCGGACTTAGTCTCTGGAGATTATTTTCGAGTTTTTGGTTAATGATTTCACACTTTTTACTTACTTTTGCGATTTTTGGTTAATGATTTCACACTTTTTACTTACTTTTGCGATTTTTGGTTAATGATTACTCTGCTTACTGGTTAACCATTTGCCCTTTCGGACTTGGTCTCTGGACATTATTTTCGAGTTTTTGGTTAATGATTTCACACTTTTTACTTACTTTTGCGATTTTTGGTTAATGATTACTCTGCTTACTGGTTAACCATTTGCCCTTTCGGACTTAGTCTCTGGAGATTATTTTCGAGTTTTTGGTTAATGATTTCACACTTTTTACTTACTTTTGCGATTTTTGGTTAATGATTACTCTGCTTACTGGTTAACCATTTGCCCTTTCGGACTTAGTCTCTGCACATTATTTTCGAGTTTTTGGTTAATGATTTCACACTTTTAACATATTTTTGCGCTTTTTGGTTAATGATTACTCTGCTTACTGGTTAACCATTTGCCCTTTTGGACTTAGTCTCTGGACATTATTTTCGAGTTTTTGGTTAATGATTTCACACTTTTTACTTACTTTTGCGATTTTTGGTTAATGATTTCACACTTTTTACTTACTTTTGCGATTTTTGGTTAATGATTACTCTGCTTACTGGTTAACCATTTGCCCTTTCGGACTTAGTCTCTGGAGATTATTTTCGAGTTTTTGGTTAATGATTTCACACTTTTTACTTACTTTTGCGATTTTTGGTTAATGATTTCACACTTTTTACTTACTTTTGCGATTTTTGGTTAATGATGACTCTGCTTACTGGTTAACCATTTGCCCTTTCGGACTTAGTCTCTGCACATTATTTTCGAGTTTTTGGTTAATGATTTCACACTTTTTACTTACTTTTGCGATTTTTGGTTAATGATTTCATACTTTTTACTTACTTTTGCGATTTTTGGTTAATGATTACTCTGCTTACTGGTTAACCATTTGCCCTTTCGGACTTGGTCTCTGGACATTATTTTCGAGTTTTTGGTTAATGATTTCACACTTTTAACATAATTTTGCGCTTTTTGGTTAATGATTACTCTGCTTGCTTGTTACTGATTTCCCCTTTCGGACTTGATCTCTGGCCGTTCTTTTCGACCTTTTTGGATAAGGTTTCCACACTCTGAAATTATTTTGGGCTCACTGATTAGGCGAGATCAAGGGGGCATGCCTGGGCACTTTGGGCTCAGTTTGGGAAGGCGGCGTCCGTGTGCTCCTCCGCCCTTCCCGCACTTGCGGCTAGGTTTGCCAAACTGCGCTGACCCGCAGCCCTGCCTTTTTGCCCACGGCACGGAACGACTCAAGTCTGGCTCCGTTCCAGGCCGTTGCCTCCGGCTGCCCGCCGTCCGGCCGGCCTGGGACGTACCCCGGCTGACGGCGCCGGAGGCCCTCTAGCAGCCACCGGTGCCGCGGGCCAATGGGTCCGGGCGTTCCGGAGCTATCGGTGGGGAAGTGCTCTCCCCTTTTCCTGACGCCGTTCGCCCGAGCAGAGGTGCAGCCTGACGGGACTGCTGTCGCCTTCCGCGGCGCACCGGCCCCTTTCACCTGCCGTCGACCGCGCGGAGCTCGGACCTCCCTCCCCGAAGTTATGGCCCCGGCGCCGGAGGGTGCCCGGGGCCGGGCATTCAGCGGGGTGAGTCTTCACCTTCCCGGTCAGCCTGCGGGGTCGGTGCGCCGGCACTCGACGCCGGAGGGTCCCCTCTTTCCGTAGAGCCCCGCCCGGTGCCGATCGGCCGGCGGATTGCGGAGCGAACCGCGCCTGACCGACGGGCCTCGGAAACCCGTTGCAGTCGACGGGGGGGAACCGGACAGCGGGACGAGGTGCCGATTCCACCCGCAGATTCGATCCCGAAATCCCGCGGGATTCGGCGGTCCGACCCGACAGATTCAAACGTCGCCCGGGCGGCCCCCAGCGGTCGGGCCGGCCTGGTTCCGCCACCGCCCGATGCCCCTCGCCCCCGGCTACCGCCGGCCGCGCAGACCGAGCGAATGCGGCCGGACGTCCGGCGGCAATCGGCCGGAAAGCGGTATGGCCATTTCCTACTGTCCCTCGGACGGGCAGAGGGGCGGCGCCGGGGCACTCGCGGACCAGGCCGCGCCCCTCCGAGCCCTACCGCCTGCCGTCGACCGCGCGGGGATCGGACCCTCCTCGCCGAAGTTATGGAGGTAAGACCGGGAGGCTGCCCAGGGTCGGGACTTCAACCGGCTGCCGCCACCCTTTCCCGCCTGTCCCACGGGCTCGGAGATCCAGGCCCTGCAAAGACCCTCCGGTCGCCACCCGACAGGTGCTTTACCGGAGAAATCGTAAACCGGCGTCAGGGCCGGACCTGTCCCGCAGAGGGCAGCCTGCGCCCTTATGCTTTCCCTTTTGCTTTGGCCCCGCAGTAGCAAATGGTTCACCGATAAGTCGGGAACCCACACGCCCGGCCCCACCCGCCCATCCTTCCGCAATGCATCGCCTAGACACACGCACCAAGGGCGCTCTCCTTCCCCCGCCTCCCACATCCCACAGGATGTGCCCTCAGACCACGGCGCCCACACAACCACCCACCCACCCAACCTTCCTAAACACGCCGGCAAACATGCATACAAACACGGCCACCTTCGCAAATTCACCCCCACGCCGACTATTAAGCCCGGCAAGACTCATTGCAGCCAACCGCGGCCAAAAGTTGAAGTGACAACTCATTAACCAATTTCCAAAATTAGGCCAACTGAATAACCAGACTCTTTGTCAATCTGACGACGGGGGCAAATCATAAACCGGTTCTGCCCACTGCTAGCCTTCGCAAAGTCACCCCCGCACGCCGACTATTAAGCCCGGCAAGACTCATTGTAGCCAACCGCGGCCAAAAGTTGAAGTGACAACTCATTAACCAATTTACAACATTTGGACAACTGATTAACCAGACTCTTTGTCAATCTGACGACGGGAGCAAATCATAAACCGGTTCTGCCCACTGCTAGCCTTCGCAAGGTCACCCCCGCACGCCGACTATTAAGCCCGGCAAGACTCATTGTAGCCAACCGCGGCCAAAAGTTGAAGTGACAACTCATTAACCAATTTACAACATTTGGACAACTGATTAACCAGACTCTTTGTCAATCTGACGACGGGAGCAAATCATAAACCGGTTCTGCCCAGTGCTAGCCTTCGCAAAGTCACACCCCCCCCCCCCCCCACGCCGACTATTAAGCCCGGCAAGACTCATTGCAGCCAACCGCGGCCAAAAGTTGAAGTGACAACTCATTAACCAATTTACAACATTTGGACAACTGATTAACCAGACTCTTTGTCAATCTGACGACGGGGGCAAA
>NW_027141517.1:0-7500 GCF_036365525.1 Heterodontus francisci | reverse complement strand
AGGAGCCTTGTTATTTCGCACCAAGTCTTTTGCGGGCATAGTTTCTTTCTTTGACATGTATATCTGTATGAAGGTCGGCTTTGCTCTGCCATCGCAGCCTCCCTTCTTTGCTTTTCTCACTGTACCAACAGACATGTCATAGACTTTGGTTTTTTTTTTATTAATTCTTTTCCTGTGGGTGTGGTGTGCCTCCGCACCCCCCAATCTGTTCCAAGGCCTTGTTTTCTCTCGCTCGCCAAAACACTTTGTCTGTTTTCACAGCCAGTCTACCGGCCTAGACCCAACTGTGCGATATTTCAGAGCCGGCAACAGAGCATGGAAAGTCCGCCAGATTTACCCTTAAATGCTCATAAATGACTTCCAGGCACTCTTCGGAAGGTCTTTTATTTCAAAAGAAGGTCCTTCCTTGAGGGAGCACTTCTTCGGCCACTTTGCAAGTGCAACCGCTGCCAGCAAAAGTTCTGAAAATCGAGTTCCCGAAAATCTCCGGGTACCCCGCCAACCCCCAGCCACCCGAATCGCAAGTGTCAATTCGGCGGGTTGCCTGCCGGTAGTCCTTCCGAAAATGAGGCGCCAAATCGCCGCAACGGCCATTTTTCATTTCGGCATCGGGACTTCCGACGGCAACTGATTAACTAGCCCGGGGACTAGAGCGGCAGCAAATGCAACGTGCCCTCTTGGCGGGAGCAACTTGACCGCCCCCGTGGGGAAAGGTCAACTCGGGGCCCGGGAAAGTCGCCGAGTCCGACCCCATACACTTCCATGAGTTGGGGGTTTTGGCCTTCCCGGCCCAAGGCTCGCCTTATTTCGGCCTGCACTTTCGGAAAAGGGTGCATTCCTTTTGGTTAATGATTTCACCAGCCCGGGTCTTAGCCTCTGCCCCGACGGCTAAGTCTTTTGGTTAATGATTTCCTGCGGCTGGGACTACCCTTTCCCCCGCCCTGCAGGCACCCGGGTCGGGAGGCCGTCGGGGGCACTTTCCGGGGCAAATCCGGACCCTTACGCAAGGGAGAGTGCGCCCCCCGCCTCGGCCGGGGGTCAGGCTGCCGCCTATTAAGCCCGACAGAAAACCCGAAAAATGGACGAAAATGGGAAAAAATCCCCATCCGAAAAAGGCTTAAAAGTCGGTTGGGCGGCAGCTAGGGTCGGTCTCTGCAGACCTGGAGGCTCGGGTGGACTCTTGGAATAAACGTCCAAGTCCCGACTTGCCACCTCCTACTACTGTGCAGATACCCCGCCAACCCCCAGCCACCCGAATGACAAGCGTCCGATCAGCGGGACGAATTTGACAACTCTGGCCGGACCTCTGGAACTCCATCCCGGGTAACCGGGGCAAATTTTTCCGCTTGATCGCCCTTCCACTGGTTAACCATTTGCCCTTTCGGACTTAGTCTCTGGACATTATTCGACGGATTTTCTGGTTAACCATTTGCCCTTTCGGACTTAGTCTCTGGGCATTATTTTCGACTTTTTGGTTAATGATTTCATACTTTTTACTTACTTTTGCCCTTTTTGGTTAATGATTACTCTGCTTACTGGTTAACCATTTGCCCTTTCGGACTTAGTCTCTGGACATTATTTTCGAGTTTTTGGTTAATGATTTCACACTTTTAACATATTTTTGCGCTTTTTGGTTAATGATTACTCTGCTTACTGGTTAACCATTTGCCCTTTCGGACTTAGTCTCTGGACATTATTTTCGACTTTTTGGTTAATGATTTCACACTTTTTACTTACTTTTGCGATTTTTGGTTAATGATTTCACACTTTTAACATATTTTTGCGCTTTTTGGTTAATGATTACTCTGCTTACTGGTTAACCATTTGCCCTTTCGGACTTAGTCTCTGGAGATTATTTTCGACTTTTTGGTTAATGATTTCACACTTTTAACTTAATTTTGTGCTTTTTGGTTAATGATTTCACACTTTTTACTTACTTTTGCGATTTTTGGTTAATGATTACTCTGCTTACTGGTTAACCATTTGCCCTTTCGGACTTAGTCTCTGGACATTATTTTCGAGTTTTTGGTTAATGATTTCACACTTTTAACATATTTTTGCGCTTTTTGGTTAATGATTACTCTGCTTACTGGTTAACCATTTGCCCTTTCGGACTTAGTCTCTGGAGATTATTTTCGAGTTTTTGGTTAATGATTTCACACTTTTTACTTACTTTTGCGCTTTTTGGTTACTGATTTCACACTTTTTACATATTTTTGCGCTTTTTGGTTAATGATTACTCTGCTTACTGGTTAATTATTTGCCCTTTCGGACTTAGTCTCTGCACATTATTTTCGAGTTTTTGGTTAATGATTTCACACTTTTAACATATTTTTGCGCTTTTTGGTTAATGATTACTCTGCTTACTGGTTAACCATTTGCCCTTTCGGACTTAGTCTCTGGAGATTATTTTCGAGTTTTTGGTTAATGATTTCACACTTTTTACTTACTTTTGCGCTTTTTGGTTACTGATTTCACACTTTTTACATATTTTTGCGCTTTTTGGTTAATGATTACTCTGCTTACTGGTTAATTATTTGCCCTTTCGGACTTAGTCTCTGCACATTATTTTCGAGTTTTTGGTTAATGATTTCACACTTTTAACATATTTTTGCGCTTTTTGGTTAATGATTACTCTGCTTACTGGTTAACCATTTGCCCTTTCGGACTTAGTCTCTGGAGATTATTTTCGACTTTTTGGTTAATGATTTCACACTTTTAACTTAATTTTGTGCTTTTTGGTTAATGATTTCACACTTTTTACTTACTTTTGCGATTTTTGGTTAATGATTACTCTGCTTACTGGTTAACCATTTGCCCTTTCGAACTTAGTCTCTGGACATTATTTTCGAGTTTTTGGTTAATGATTTCACACTTTTAACATATTTTTGCGCTTTTTGGTTAATGATTACTCTGCTTACTGGTTAATTATTTGCCCTTTCGGACTTAGTCTCTGCACATTATTTTCGAGTTTTTGGTTAATGATTTCACACTTTTAACATATTTTTGCGCTTTTTGGTTACTGATTTCATACTTTTTACTTACTTTTGCGCCTTTTGGTTAATGATTACTCTGCTTACTGGTTAACCATTTGCCCTTTCGGACTTAGTCTCTGGACATTATTTTCGAGTTTTTGGTTAATGATTTCACACTTTTTACTTACTTTTGCGATTTTTGGTTAATGATTACTCTGCTTACTGGTTAACCATTTGCCCTTTCGGACTTAGTCTCTGGACATTATTTTCGGGTTTTTGGTTAATGATTTCACACTTTTTACTTACTTTTGCGATTTTTGGTTAATGATTACTCTGCTTACTGGTTAACCATTTGCCCTTTCGGACTTAGTCTCTGGACATTGTTTTCGACATTTTGGTTAATGATTTCACACTTTTAACTTAATTTTGTGCTTTTTGGTTAATGATTTCATACTTTTTACTTACTTTTGCGATTTTTGGTTAATGATTTCATACTTTTTACTTACTTTTGCGATTTTTGGTTAATGATTTCATACTTTTTACTTACTTTTGCCCTTTTTGGTTAATGATTTCATACTTTTTACTTACTTTTGCGATTTTTGGTTAATGATTACTCTGCTTACTGGTTAACCATTTGCCCTTTCGGACTTGGTCTCTGGACATTATTTTCGACTTTTTGGTTAATGATTTCACACTTTTAACTTAATTTTGTGCTTTTTGGTTAATGATTTCATACTTTTTACTTACTTTTGCCCTTTTTGGTTAATGATTACTCTGCTTACTGGTTAACCATTTGCCCTTTCGGACTTAGTCTCTGCACATTATTTTCGAGTTTTTGGTTAATGATTTCACACTTTTAACATATTTTTGCGATTTTTGGTTAATGATTACTCTGCTTACTGGTTAACCATTTGCCCTTTCGGACTTAGTCTCTGGAGATTATTTTCGACTTTTTGGTTAATGATTTCACACTTTTAACATATTTTTGCGCTTTTTGGTTACTGATTTCATACTTTTTACTTACTTTTGCGCCTTTTGGTTAATGATTACTCTGCTTACTGGTTAACCATTTGCCCTTTCGGACTTAGTCTCTGGAGATTATTTTCGAGTTTTTGGTTAATGATTTCACACTTTTTACTTACTTTTGCGATTTTTGGTTAATGATTACTCTGCTTACTGGTTAACCATTTGCCCTTTTGGACTTAGTCTCTGGAGATTATTTTCGACTTTTTGGTTAATGATTTCACACTTTTTACTTACTTTTGCGATTTTTGGTTAATGATTTCACACTTTTTACTTACTTTTGCGATTTTTGGTTAATGATTACTCTGCTTACTGGTTAACCATTTGCCCTTTCGGACTTAGTCTCTGGAGATTATTTTCGAGTTTTTGGTTAATGATTTCACACTTTTTACTTACTTTTGCGATTTTTGGTTAATGATTTCACACTTTTTACTTACTTTTGCGATTTTTGGTTAATGATTACTCTGCTTACTGGTTAACCATTTGCCCTTTCGGACTTGGTCTCTGGACATTATTTTCGAGTTTTTGGTTAATGATTTCACACTTTTTACTTACTTTTGCGATTTTTGGTTAATGATTACTCTGCTTACTGGTTAACCATTTGCCCTTTCGGACTTAGTCTCTGGAGATTATTTTCGAGTTTTTGGTTAATGATTTCACACTTTTTACTTACTTTTGCGATTTTTGGTTAATGATTACTCTGCTTACTGGTTAACCATTTGCCCTTTCGGACTTAGTCTCTGCACATTATTTTCGAGTTTTTGGTTAATGATTTCACACTTTTAACATATTTTTGCGCTTTTTGGTTAATGATTACTCTGCTTACTGGTTAACCATTTGCCCTTTGGACTTAGTCTCTGGACATTATTTCGAGTTTTTGGTTAATGATTTCACACTTTTTACTTACTTTTGCGATTTTTGGTTAATGATTTCACACTTTTTACTTACTTTTGCGATTTTTGGTTAATGATTACTCTGCTTACTGGTTAACCATTTGCCCTTTCGGACTTAGTCTCTGGAGATTATTTTCGAGTTTTTGGTTAATGATTTCACACTTTTTACTTACTTTTGCGATTTTTGGTTAATGATTTCACACTTTTTACTTACTTTTGCGATTTTTGGTTAATGATGACTCTGCTTACTGGTTAACCATTTGCCCTTTCGGACTTAGTCTCTGCACATTATTTTCGAGTTTTTGGTTAATGATTTCACACTTTTTACTTACTTTGCGATTTTTGGTTAATGATTTCATACTTTTTACTTACTTTTGCGATTTTTGGTTAATGATTACTCTGCTTACTGGTTAACCATTTGCCCTTTCGGACTTGGTCTCTGGACATTATTTTCGAGTTTTTGGTTAATGATTTCACACTTTTAACATAATTTTGCGCTTTTTGGTTAATGATTACTCTGCTTGCTTGTTACTGATTTCCCCTTTCGGACTTGATCTCTGGCCGTTCTTTTCGACCTTTTTGGATAAGGTTTCCACACTCTGAAATTATTTTGGGCTCACTGATTAGGCGAGATCAAGGGGGCATGCCTGGGCACTTTGGGCTCAGTTTGGGAAGGCGGCGTCCGTGTGCTCCTCCGCCCTTCCCGCACTTGCGGCTAGGTTTGCCAAACTGCGCTGACCCGCAGCCCTGCCTTTTTGCCCACGGCACGGAACGACTCAAGTCTGGCTCCGTTCCAGGCCGTTGCCTCCGGCTGCCCGCCGTCCGGCCGGCCTGGGACGTACCCCGGCTGACGGCGCCGGAGGCCCTCTAGCAGCCACCGGTGCCGCGGGCCAATGGGTCCGGGCGTTCCGGAGCTATCGGTGGGGAAGTGCTCTCCCCTTTTCCTGACGCCGTTCGCCCGAGCAGAGGTGCAGCCTGACGGGACTGCTGTCGCCTTCCGCGGCGCACCGGCCCCTTTCACCTGCCGTCGACCGCGCGGAGCTCGGACCTCCCTCCCCGAAGTTATGGCCCCGGCGCCGGAGGGTGCCCGGGGCCGGGCATTCAGCGGGGTGAGTCTTCACCTTCCCGGTCAGCCTGCGGGGTCGGTGCGCCGGCACTCGACGCCGGAGGGTCCCCTCTTTCCGTAGAGCCCCGCCCGGTGCCGATCGGCCGGCGGATTGCGGAGCGAACCGCGCCTGACCGACGGGCCTCGGAAACCCGTTGCAGTCGACGGGGGGGAACCGGACAGCGGGACGAGGTGCCGATTCCACCCGCAGATTCGATCCCGAAATCCCGCGGGATTCGGCGGTCCGACCCGACAGATTCAAACGTCGCCCGGGCGGCCCCCAGCGGTCGGGCCGGCCTGGTTCCGCCACCGCCCGATGCCCCTCGCCCCCGGCTACCGCCGGCCGCGCAGACCGAGCGAATGCGGCCGGACGTCCGGCGGCAATCGGCCGGAAAGCGGTATGGCCATTTCCTACTGTCCCTCGGACGGGCAGAGGGGCGGCGCCGGGGCACTCGCGGACCAGGCCGCGCCCCTCCGAGCCCTACCGCCTGCCGTCGACCGCGCGGGGATCGGACCTCCCTCCCCGAAGTTATGGCCCCGGAGCCGGAGGGTACCCGGGGCCGGGCATTCAGCGGGGTGAGTCTTCACCTTCCCGGTCAGCCTGCGGGGTCGGTGCGCCGGCACTCGACGCGGGAGGGTCCCCTCTTTCCGTAGAGCCCCGCCCGGTGCCGATCGGCCGGCGGATTGCGGAGCGAACCGCGCCTGACCGACGGGCCTCGGAAACCCGTTGCAGTCGACCGGGGGGAACCGGACAGCGGGACGAGGTGCCGATTCCACCCGCAGATTCGATCCCGAAATCCCGCGGGATTCGGCGGTCCGACCCGACAGATTCAAACGTCGCCCGGGCGGCCCCCCAGCGGTCGGGCCGGCCTGGTTCCGCCACCGCCCGATGCCCCTCGCCCCCGGCTACCGCCGGCCGCGCAGACCGAGCGAATGCGGCCGGACGTCCGGCGGCAATCGGCCGGAAAGCGGTATGGCCATTTCCTACTGTCCCTCGGACGGGCAGAGGGGCGGCGCCGGGGCACTCGCGGACCAGGCCGCGCCCCTCCGAGCCCTACCGCCTGCCGTCGACCGCGCGGGGATCGGACCCTCCTCGCCGAAGTTATGGAGGTAGGACCGGGAGGCTGCCCAGGGTCGGGACTTCAACCGGCTGCCGCCACCCTTTCCCGCCTGTCCCACGGGCTCGGAGATCCAGGCCCTGCAAAGACCCTCCGGTCGCCACCCGACAGGTGCTTTACCGGAGAAATCGTAAACCGGCGTCAGGGCCGGACCTGTCCCGCAGAGGGCAGCCTGCGCCCTTATGCTTTCCCTTTTGCTTTGGCCCCGCAGTAGCAAATGGTTCACCGATAAGTCGGGAACCCACACGCCCGGCCCCACCCGCCCATCCTTCCGCAATGCATCGCCTAGACACACGCACCAAGGGCGCTCTCCTTCCCCCGCCTCCCACATCCCACAGGATGTGCCCTCAGACCACGGCGCCCACACAACACCCACCCACCCAACC
>NW_027141516.1:0-153326 GCF_036365525.1 Heterodontus francisci | reverse complement strand
CCCGTCCCCTCTCCCCGTCCCCTGTCCCCGTCCCCTCTCCCCGTCCCCTCTCCCCGTCCCCACTCGCCCTCCCCACTCGCACTCCCCACTCCCCACTCCTCACTCCCCACTCCCCACTCCCCGCCCCCACTAACCGTCCCCACTAACCGTCCCCACTAACCGTCCCCACTAACCGTCCCCACTCCCCGTCCCCACTCCCCGTAGCCACTCACCGTCCCCACTCTCCGTCCCCACTCTCCGTCCCCACTCCCCGTCCCCACTCCCCGTCCCCACTCCCCGTCCCCCGTCCCCACTCCCCGTCCCCGCTCCCCGTCCCCGCTCCCCGTCCACGCTCTCCTTCCCCTCTCTCCTTCCCCTCTCTCCGTCCCCTCTCCCCGTCCCCTCTCCCGTCCCCTCTCCCCGTCCCCTCTCCCCGTCCCCTCTCCCCGTCCCCACTCCCCGTCCCCTCTCCCCCTCCACTCTCCCCCTCCCCCTCCCCTCTCCCCCTCCCCTCTCCCCCTCCCCTCTCCCCCTCCCCTCTCCCCGTCCCCTCTCTCCGTCCCCTCTCTCCGTCCCCTCTCCCCGTCCCCTCTCCCCGTCCCCTCTCCCTCCCCACTCTCCCTCCCCACTCTCCCTCCCCACTCACCCTCCCCACTCACCCTCCCCACTCACCCTCCCCACTCACCCTACCCACTCACCCTCCCCACTCACCCTCCCCACTCACCCTCCCCACTCAATGTAGCCACTGCCCGTCCCCACTGCCCGTCCCCACTGCCCGTCCCCACTGCCCGTCCCCACTCCTCGTCCCCACTCTCCGTCCCCTCTCACCGTCCCCACTCTCCGTCCCCTCTCACCGTCCCAACTCTCCGTCCCAACTCTCCGTCCCAACTCTCCGTCCCAACTCTCCGTCCCCACTCTCCGTCCCCACTCTCAGTCCCCACTCCCCGTCCCCACTCCCCGTCCCCACTCCCCGTCCCCACTCCCCGTCCTCACTCCCCGTCCCCACTCCCCTTCCCCTCTCCCCGTCCTCACTCACCGTCCTCACTCCCCGTCCTCACTCCCCGTCCTCACTCCCCGTCCCCACTCCCCGTCCCCACTCCCCGTCCCCACTCCCCGTCCCCACTCCCCGTCCCCACTCCCCGTCCCCACTCCCCGTCCCCACTCCCCGTCCCCACTCCCCGTCCCCACTCCCCGTCCCCACTCCCCGTCCCCACTCTCCCTCCCCACTCTCCCTCCCCACTCTCCCTCCCCACTCTCCCTCCCCACTCTCCCTCCCCACTCTCCGTCCCCACTCTCCGTCCCCACTCCCCGTCCCCACTCCCCGTCCCCACTCCCCGTCCCCACTCCCCGCCACCACTCGCCGCCACCACTCCCCGCCCCCACTCCCCGCTCCAACTCCCCGTCCCCACTCCCCGTCCCCACTCCCCGTCCCCACTCCCCGTCTCCACTCCCCGTCCCCACTCCCCGTCCCCACTCCCCGTCCCCAATCTCCCTCCCCACTCTCCCTCCCCACTCTCCCTCCCCACTCTCCCTCCCCACTCTCCGTCCCCACTCTCCGTCCCCACTCCCCGTCCCCACTCCCCGTCCCCACTCCCCGTCCCCACTCCCCGTCCCCACTCCCCGCCACCACTCTCCCTCCCCACTCTCCCTCCCCACTCTCCCTCCCCACTCTCCCTCCCCACTCTCCCTCCCCACTAACCGTCCCCACACCCCGTCCCCACACCCCGTCCCCACACCCCGTCCCCACACCCCGTCCCCACTCCCCGTCCCCACTCCCCATAGCCACTCACCATCACCACTCCCCGACCCCACTCACCGTCCCCACTCACCGTCCCCACTCACCGTCCCCTCTCTCCGTCCCCTCTCTCCGTCCCCTCTCTCCGTCCCCTCTCCCCGTCCCCTCTCCCCGTCCCCTCTCCCCGTCCCCTCTCCCCGTCCCCTCTCCCCGTCCCCTCTCCCCGTCCCCACTCCCCGTCCCCACTCCCCGTCCCCACTCACCGTCCCCACTCACCGTCCCCACTCACCGTCCCCACTCACAGTCCCCACTCCCCGTCCCCAATCAATGTAGCCACTCCCCGTCCCCACTCCCCGTCCCCACTCCCCGTCCCCACTCCCCGTCCCCACTCACCGTCCCCACTCCCCGTCCCCACTCCCCGTCCCCACTAACCGTCCCCACTCCCCGTCCCCACTCCCCGTCCCCACTCCCCGACCCACTCACCGTCCCCTCTCCCCGTCCCCTCTCCCCGTCCCCTCTCCCCGTCCCCACTCCCCGTCCCCACTCCCCGTCCCCACTCCCCGTCCCCACTCCCCGTCCCCACTCCCCGTCCCCACTCCCCGTCCCCACACCCCGTCCACACTCTGCGTCCCCTCTCACCGTCCCCACTCTGCGTCCCCTCTCACCGTCCCCACTCACCGTCCCCACTCACCGTCCCCACTCACCGTCCCCACTCCCCGTCCCCACTCCCCGTCCCCACTCCCCGTCCCCACTCCCCGTCCCCACTCACCGGCCCCTCTCCCCGTCCCCACGCCCCGTCCCCACGCCTCGTCCCCACGCCCCGTCCCCACGCCCCGTCCCCACTCCCCGTCCCCACTCCCCGTCCCCACTCCCCGTCCCCACTCCCGTCCCCACAAACAGCCCCCACTAACCGCCCCCACTAACCGTCCCCACTAACCGTCCCCACACCCCGTCCCCACACCCCGTCCCCACACCCCGTCCCCACTCCCCGTCCCCACTCCCCATAGCCACTCACCATCACCACTCCCCGACCCCACTCACCGTCCCCACTCACCGTCCCCACTCACCGTCCCCACTCACCGTCCCCACTCACCGTCCCCTCTCTCCGTCCCCTCTCCCCGTCCCCTCTCCCCGTCCCCTCTCCCCGTCCCCTCTCCCCGTCCCCTCTCCCCGTCCCCACTCCCCGTCCCCACTCCCCGTCCCCACTCCCCGTCCCCACTCACCGTCCCCACTCACCGTCCCCACTCCCCGTCCCCAATCAATGTAGCCACTCCCCGTCCCCACTCCCCGTCCCCACTCCCCGTCCCCACTCCACGTCCCCACTCCCCGTCCCCACTCCCCGTCCCCACTAACCGTCCCCACTCCCCGTCCCCACTCCCCGTCCCCACTCCCCGACCCCACTCACCGTCCCCTCTCCCCGTCCCCTCTCCCCGTCCCCTCTCCCCGTCCCCTCTCCCCGTCCCCACTCACCGTCCCCACTCCCCGTCCCCACTCCCCGTCCCCACTCCCCGTCCCCACTCCCCGTCCCCACTCTGCGTCCCCTCTCACCGTCCCCACTCTGCGTCCCCTCTCACCGTCCCCACTCACCGTCCCCACTCACCGTCCCCACTCCCCGTCCCCACTCCCCATCCCCACTCCCCGTCCCCACTCCCCGTCCCCACTCACCGTCCCCACTCACCGTCCCCTCTCCCCGTCCCCACGCCCCGTCCCCACGCCTCGTCCCCACGCCCCGTCCCCACGCCCCGTCCCCACGCCCCGTCCCCACTCCCCGTCCCCACTCCCCGTCCCCACTCCCCGTCCCCACTCCCGGTCCCCACTAACCGTCCCCACTAACCGTCCCCACTAACCGTCCCCACTAACCGTCCCCACACCCCGTCCCCACTCCCCGTCCCCACTCCCCGACCCCACTCACCGTCCCCACTCACCGTCCCCACTCACCGTCCCCACTCACCGTCCCCTCTCTCCGTCCCCTCTCTCCGTCCCCTCTATCCGTACCCTCTCTCCGTACCCTCTCCCCGTCCCCTCTCCCCGTCCCCTCTCGCCGTCCCCTCTCCCCGTCCCCTCTCCCCGTCCGCACTCCCCGTCCCCACTCCCCGTCCCCACTCACCGTCCCCACTCACCGTCCCCACTCACCGTCACCACTCACCGTCCCCACTCCCCGTCCCCAATCAATGTAGCCACTCCCCGTCCCCACTCACCGTCCCCACTCACCGTCCCCACTCACCGTCCCCACTCACCGTCCCCACTCCCCGTCCCCACTAACCGTCCCCACTCCCCGTCCCCACTCCCCGACCCCACTCACCGTCCCCTCTCCCCGTCCCCTCTCCCCGTCCCCTCTCCCCGTCCCCTCTCCCCGTCCCCACTCACCGTCCCCACTCCCCGTCCCCACTCCCCGTCCCCACTCCCCGTCCCACTCCCCGTCCCCACTCCCGTCCCACTCCCCGTCCACACTCCCCGTCCACACTCTGCGTCCCCTCTCACCGTCCCCACTCTGCGTCCCCTCTCACCGTCCCCTCTCACCGTCCCCTCTCACCGTCCCCTCTCACCGTCCCCTCTCACCGTCCCCTCTCCCCGTCCCCTCTCCCCGTCCCGACTCCCCGTCCCCACTCCCCGTCCCCACTCCCCGTCCCCACTCCCCGTCCCCACTCAATGTAGCCACTCCCCGTCCCCACTCAATGTAGCCACTCCCCGTCCCCACTCCTCGTTCCCACTCCCCACTCCCCGTCCCCACTCCCCTTCGCCACTCCCCACTCCCCGTCCCCACTCCCCGTCCCCACTCCCCACTCCCCGTCCCCACTCCCCACTCCCCGTCCCCACTCCCCACTCCCCGTCCCCACTCCCCGTCCCCACTCCCGGTCCCCACTCCCCACTCCCCACTCCCCACTCCCTGTCCCCACAACCCACTCCCCGTCCCCACTCCCCGTCCCCACTCAATGTAGCCACACCCCGTCCCCACTCCCCACTCCCCGTCCCCACACCCCACTCCCCGTCCCCACTCCCCACTCCCCGTCGCCACTCCTCAATCCCCGTCCCCACTCCCCACTCCCCGTCCCCACTCCCCACTCCCCGTCCCCACTCCCACTCCTCACTCCCCGTCCCCACTCCCCACTCCGCTCTGCCCACTCCCCGCCCCCACTCCCCGTCCCCACAACCCGTCCCCACAACCCGTCCCCACTCCCCGTCCCCACTCCCCCTCCCCACTCCCCCTCCCCACTACCCCTCCCACTACCCCTGCCCACTACCCCTCCCCACTCAACGTCCCCACTCAACGTCCCCACTCCCCCTTCCCACTCCCCCTCCCCACTCCCCCTCCCCACTCCCCGTCCTCACTCCCCGTCCCCACTCCCCGTCCCCACTCCCCGTCCCCACTCCCCGTCCCCACTCAACGTCCCCACTCAACGTCCCCACTCAACGTCCCCACTCCCCCTCCCCACTCCCCCTCCCCGCTCCCACTCCCCGTCCCCACCCCCCGTCCCCACCCCCCGTCCCCACTCCCCGTCCCCACTCCCCGTCCCCACTCCCCGTCCACACTCAACGTCCCCACTCAACGTCCCCTCTCCCCGTCCCCTCTCGGCGTCCCCTCTCGGCGTCCCCTCTCCCCGTCCCCACTCCCCGTCCCCACTCCCCGTCCCCACTCCCCGTCCCCACTCAATGTAGCCACTCCCCGTCCCCAGTCCTCGTCCCCACTCCTCGTCCCCACTCCCCGTCCCCACTCCCCGTCCCCACTCCCCGTCCCCACTCCCCGTCCCCACTCACCGTCCCGACTCCCCGTCCCCACTCACCGTCCCCACTCACCGTCGCCACTCACCGTCCCCACTCACCGTCGCCACTCACCGTCCCCACTCACCGTCCCCACTCTCCGTCCCCACTCTCCGTCCCCACTCCCCGTCCCCACTCCCCGTCCCCACTCCCCACTCCCCGTCCCCACTCCCTTTCCCCACTCCCCGTCCCCACTCCCCACTCCCCGTCCCCACTCCCCGTCCGCACTCCCCGTCCCCTCTCCCCGTCCCTACTCCCCGTCCCCACTCCACGTCCCCACTCCACGTCCCCACTCCACGTATCCACTCTCCCTGTCCCCTCTCCCTGTCCCCTCTCCCTGTCCCCTCTCCCTGTCCCCTCTCCCCGTCCCCAATCACCGTCCCCACTCACCGTCCCCACTCACCGTCCCCACTCACCGTCCCCACTCACCGTCCCGACTCACCGTCCCGACTCACCGTCCCCACTCACCGTCCCCACTCATCGTCCCCACTCATCGTCCCCACTCATCGTCCCCACTCATCGTCCCCACTCCCCGTCCCCACTCCCCGTCCCCACTCCCCGTCCCCTCTCCCCGTCCCCTCTCCCCGTCCCCTCTCCCCGTCCCCACTCCCCGTCCCCACTCCCCGTATCCACTCCCCGTCCCCGCTCCCCGTATACACTCCCCGTCCTCGCTCCCCGTCCCCACTCCCCTCTCCCCACTCCGCTCTCCCCACTCCCCGTCCCCACTCCCCCTCCCCACTCCCCCTCCCCACTACCCCTCCCCACTACCCCTCCCCACTACCCCTCCCCACTCCCCCTCCCCACTCCCCCTCCCCACTCCCCCTCCCCACTCCCCCTCCCCACTCCCCGTCCCCACTCCCCGTCCCCACTCCCCGTCCCCACTCTCCGTACCCACTCCCCGTACCCACTCCCCGTACCCACTCCCCGTCCCCACTCCCCGTCCCCTCTCCCCGTCCCCACTCCCCGTCCCACTCCCGTCCCCACTCCCCGTCCCCACTCCCGTCCCCACTCCCCGTCCCCACTCCCCGTCCCCACTCCCCGTCCCCACTCCCCGTCCCCACTCCCCGTCCCCACTCCCCGTCCCCACTCTCCGTCCCCACTCTCCGTCCCCATTCTCCGTCCCCACTCCCCGTCCCCACTCCCCGTCCCCACTCCCCGTCCCCACTCCCCGTCCCCACTCCCCGACCCCACTCCCCGTGCCCACTCCCCGTGCCCACTCTCCGTCCCCACTCTCCGTCCCCACTCTCCGTCCCCACTCTCCGTCCCCACTCACCGTCCCCACTCCCCGTCCCCACTCACTGTAGCCACTGCCCGTTCCCGCTCCTCGTTTTCGCTCCTCGTTCCCGCTCACCGTATCCACTCCCCGTATCCACTCCCCGTCCCCACTCACCGTCCCCACTCCCCGTCCCCACTCCCCGTCCCCACTCCCCGTTCCCACTCCCCGTCCCCACTCCCCGTCCCCACTCGCCGTCCCCACTCTCCGTCCCCACCCTCCGTCCCCACTCTCCGTCCCCACTCTCCGTCCCCACTCGCCGTCCCCACTCCCCGTCCCCACTCCCCGTCCCCACTCAATGTAGCCACTGCCCGTCCCCGCTCCTCGTTCCCGCTCCTCGTTTTCGCTCCTCGTTTTCGCTCCTCGTCCCCGCTCACCGTTCCCGCTCCCCGTCCCCGCTCCCCGTCCCCGCTCCCCGTCCCCGTTCCCCGTCCCCGCTCCCCGTCCCCGCTCGCCGTCCCCGCTCCCCGTCCCCGCTCCCCGTCCCCGCTCCCCGTCCCCGCTCCCCGTCCCCGCTCCCCGTCCTCGCTCCCCGTCCTCGCTCCCCGTCCCCGCTCCCCGTCCCCGCTCCCCGTCCCCGCTCCCCGTCCCCGCTCCCCGTCCCCGCTCCCCGTCCCCGCTCCCCGTCCCCGCGCCCCGTTCACACGCCCCGTCCCCGCTCCCCGTCCCCACTCACCGTCTCCACTCACCGTCTCCACTCACCGTCCCCACTTACCGTCCCCACTCACCGTCCCCACTCTCCGTCCCCACTCTCCGTCCCCACTCCCCGTCCCCACTAACCGTCTCCACTCACCGTCACCACTCACCGTCCCCACTCCCCGTCCCCACTCCCCGTCCCCACTCCCCGTCCGCACTCCCCGTCCCCACTCCCCGTCCCCACTCCCCGTGTCCACTCCCCGTCCCCACTCCCTGTCCCCACTCCCCGTCCCCACTCCCCGTATCCACTCCGCGTCCCCATTCCCCGTGTCCACTCCTCGTATCCACTCCCCGTATCCACTCCCCGTCCCCACTCCCCGTCCCCACTCCCCGTCCCCACTCCCCGTCCCCACTCAGTGTCGCCACTCACCGTCCCCACTCAAAGTCCCCACTCCCCGTACCCACTCCCCGTACCCACTCCCCGTCCCCACACCCAGTCCCCACTCCCCGTCCCCACTCCCCGTCCCCTCTCCCCGTCCCCTCTCCCCGTCCCCACTACCCGTCCCCTCTCCCCGTCCCCTCTCCCCGTCCCCTCTCCCCGTCCCCTCTCCCCGTCCCCACTCCCCGTCCCCACTCCCCGTCCCCACTCACCGTCCCCACTCACCGTCCCCACTCCCCGTATCCACTCCCCGTATCCACTCCCCGTCCTCACTCCCCGTATCCACTCCACGTATCCACTCCCCGTATCCACTCCCCGAATCCACTCCCCGTCCCCACTCCCCGTCCCAACTTCCTGTCCCAACTCCCCGTCCCCACTCCCCGTCCCCACTCCGCGTCCCCACTCCCCGTCCCCACTCCCCGTATCCACTCCCCGTATCCACTCCCCGTATCCACTCCCCGTATCCACTCCCCGTCCTCACTCCCCGTCCTCACTCCCCGTATCCACTCCCCGTATCCACACCCCGAATCCACTCCCCGTCCCCACTCCCCGTCCCCACTCCCCGTCCCCACTCCCCGTCCCCACTCCCCGTCCCCACCCCCCGTCCCAACTCCACGTCCCCACTCTCCGTCCCCACTCTCCGTCCCCACTCACCGTCCCCACTCCCCGTCCCCACTGCCCGTCCCCACTGCCCGTCCCCACTGCCCGTCCCCACTGCACGTCCCCACTCCTCGTTCCCACTCCTCGTTCCCACTCCTCGTTCCAGCTGACCGTCCCCACTCCCCGTCCCCGCTCCCCGTCCCCTCACCCCGTCCCCGCTCCCCGTCCCCGCTCCCCGTCCCCGCTCCCCGTCCCCTCTCCCCGTCCCCTCTCCCCGTCCCCTCTCCCCGTCCCCTCTCCCGACCCCTCTCCCCGTCCCCTCTCCCCGTCCCCACTCCCCGTCCCCACTCCCCGTCCCCACTCCCCGTCCCCACTCCCCGTCCCCACTCCCCGTCCCCACTCCCCGTCCCCACTCCCCGTCTCCACTCCCCGTCCCCACTCCCCGTCCCCACTCAATGTAGCCACTCCCCGTCCCCACTCTCCGTCCCACTCACCCTCCCCACTCTCCGTCCCCACTCTCCGTCCCCACTCTCCGTCCCCACTCTCCGTCCCCACTCTCCGTCCCCACTCTCCGTCCCCAGTCCCCGTCCCCACTCCCCGTCCCCACTCCCCGTCCCCACTCTCCGTCCCCACTCTCCGTCCCCACTCTCCGACCCCACTCTCCGACCCCACTCTCCGACCCCACTCTCCGTCCCCACTCCCCGTCCCCACTCCCCGTCCCCACTCCCCGTCCCCACTCCCCGTCCCCACTCTACGTCCCCACTCTCCGTCCCCACTCTCCGTCCCCACTCTACGTCCCCACTCTCCGTCCCCACACTCCGTCCCCACTCTCCGTCCCCACTCACCGTCCCCACTCAATGTAGCCACTGCCCGTCCCCACTGCCTGTTCCCACTCCTCCTTTTCGCTCCTCGTTCCCGCTCACCGTATCCACTCCCCGTATCCACTCCCCGTCCCCACTCCCCTCTCCCTGTCCCCACAACCTACTCCCCGTCCCCACTCCCCGTCCCCACTCCCCGTCCCCACTCCCCGTCCCCACTCCCCGTCCCCACTCAATGTAGCCACTCCCCGTCCCCACTCCCCACTCCCCGTCCCCACTCCCCACTCCCCGTCGCAACTCCTCACTCCCCGTCCCCACTCCCCACTCCCCGTCCCCACTCCCACTACTCACTCAACGTCCCCACTCCCCACTCCCCGTCCCCACTCCCCGTCCTCACTCCCCGTCCCCACTCCCCGTCCCCACTCCCCGTCCCCACAACCCGTCCCCACAACCCGTCCCCACAACCCGTCCCCACAACCCGTCCCCACTCCCCGTCCCCACTCCCCGTCCCCACTCCCCGTCCCCACTGCCCGTCCCCACTCTCCGTCCCCACTCTCCGTCCCCACTCTCCGTCCCCACTCTCCGTCCCCACTCACCGTCCCCACTCAATGTAGCCACTGCCCGTCCCCACTGCCCGTTCCCACTCCTCCTTTTCGCTCCTCGTTCCCGCTCACCGTATCCACTCCCCGTATCCACTCCCCGTCCCCACTCCCCGTCCCCACTCAATGTAGCCACTCCCCGTCCCCACTCCCCGTCCTCACTCCCCACTCCCCGTCCCCACTCCCCACTCCCCGTCGCAACTCCTCACTCCCCGTCCCCACTCCCCACTCCCCGTCCCCACTCCCACTACTCACTCAACGTCCCCACTCCCCACTCCCCACTCCCCGTCCCCACTCCCCGTCCCCACTCCCCGTCCCCACACCCCGTCCCCACACCCCGTCCCCACTCCCCGTCCCCACTCCCCGTCCCCACTCCCCGTCCCCACTCCCCGTCCCCACTCAATGTAGCCACTCCCCGTCCCCACTCCCCGTCCTCACTCCCCACTCCCCGTCCCCACTCCCCACTCCCCGTCTCAACTCCTCACTCCCCGTCCCCACTCCCCACTCCCCGTCCCCACTCCCACTACTCACTCAACGTCCCCACTCCCCACTCCCCACTCCCCGTCCCCACTCCCCGTCCCCACTCCCCGTCCCCACACCCCGTCCCCACACCCCGTCCCCACTCCCCGTCCCCACTCCCCGTCCCCACTCCCCGTCCCCACTCCCCGTCCCCACTCAATGTAGCCACTCCCCGTCCCCACTCCCCGTCCTCACTCCCCACTCCCCGTCCCCACTCCCCACTCCCCGTCGCAACTCCTCACTCCCCGTCCCCACTCCCCACTCCCCGTCCCCACTCCCACTACTCACTCAACGTCCCCACTCCCCACTCCCCACTCCCCGTCCCCACTCCCCGTCCCCACTCCCCGTCCCCACAACCCGTCCCCACAACCCGTCCCCACAACCCCTCCCCACTACCCCTCCCCACTACCCCTCCCCACTACCCCACCCCACTACCCGTCCCCACTCAACGTCCCCACTCAACGTCCCCACTCCCCCTCCCCACTCCCCGTCCCCACTCCCCGTCCCCACTCAACGTCCCCACTCAACGTCCCCTCTCCCCGTCCCCTCTCGGCGTCCCCTCTCGGCGTCCCCTCTCAGCGTCCCCTCTCGGCGTCCCCCCTCGGCGTCCCCTCTCCCCGTCCCCTCTCCCCGTCCCCTCTCCCCGGCCTCTCTCCCCGGCCCCTCTCCCCGGCCCCTCTCCCCGTCCCCTCTCCCCGTCCCCACTCCCCGTCCCCACTCAATGTAGCCACTCCCCGTCCCCAGTCCTCGTCCCCACTCCTCGTCCCCACTCCCCGTCCCCACTCCCCGTCCCCACTCCCCACTCCCCGTCCCCACTCCCTTTCCCCACTCCCCGTCCCCACTCCCCACTCCCCGTCCCCACTCCCCGTCCCCACACCCCGTCCCCACTCCCCGTCCCCACTCTCCGTCCCCACTCCCCTACCCATCTCCCCGTCCCCACTCCCGTCCCCACTCCCCGTCCCCACTCCCCGTCCCCACTCCCCGTCCCCACTCCCCGTCCCCACTCCCCGTCCCCTCTCCCCGTCCCCACTCCCCGTCCCCACTCCCCGTCCCCACTCAATGTAGCCACTCCCCGTCCCCACTCCCCGTCCCCACTCCTCGTCCCCACTCCCCGTCCCCACTCCCCGTCCCCACTCCCCGTCCCCACTCCCCGTCCCCACTCCCCGTCCCCACTCCCCTTCGCCACTCACCGTCGCTACTCACCGTCGCCACTCACAGTCCCCACTCTCCGTCCCCACTCCCCGTCCCCACTCCCCGTCCCCACTCCCTTTCCCCACACCCCACTCCCCGTCCCCACTCCCCACTCCCCGTCCCCACTCCCCGTCCCCACTCCCCTACCCATCTCCCCGGCCCCACTCCCCTCCCCACTCCCCGTCCCCACACCCCGTCCCCTCTCCCCGTCCCCTCTCCCCGTCCCCTCTCCCCGTCCCCTCTCCCCGTCCCCACTCCCCGTCCCCTCTCCCCGTCCCCTCTCCCCGTCCCCTCTCCCCGTCCCCTCTCCCCGTCCCCACTCACCGTCCCCACTCAGCGTCCCCACTCAGCGTCCCCACTCCCCGTCCCCACTCCCCGTCCCCACTCCCCGTCCCCACTCCCCGTCCCCTCTCCCCGTCCCCACTTACCGTCCCCACTCAGCGTCCCCACTCAGCGTCCCCACTCCCCGTCCCCACTCCCCGTCCCCACTCCCCGTCCCCACTCCCCGTCCCCACTCCCCGTCCACACTCGCCGTCCCCACTCGCCGACCCCACTCCACGACCCCACTCCCCGTCCCCACTCCCCGTCCCCACTCCCCGACCCCACTCCCCGACCACACTCCCCGACCCCACTCCCCGACCCCACTCCCCGACACCACTCCCCGACCCCACTCCCCGTCCCCACTCCCCGTCCCCACTCCCCGTCCCCACTGCTCGTCCCCACTCCCCGTCGCCACTCACCGTCCCCACTCTCTGTCCCTCTCATGGTCCCAGCTCCCCGTCCCCGCCCCCCGTCCCCGCCCCCCGTCACCGCTCCCCGTCATCCGCTCAATGTAGCCACTCCCCGTCCCCAGTCCTCGTCCCCACTCCCCGTCCCCACTCCTCGTTTTCGCTCCTCGTTCCCGCTCACCGTATCCACTCCCCGAATCCACTCACCGTCCCCACTCCCCGTCCCCTCTCCCCGTCCCCACTCCCCGTCCCCACTCCCCGACCCCACTCCCCGACCCCACTCCCCGTCCCCACTCCCCGTATCCACTCCCCGTATCCACTCCCCGAATCCATTCCCCGTCCCCACTCCCCGTCCCCACTCCCCGTCCCCACTCCCCGTCCCCACTCTCCGTCCCCACTCTCCGTCCCCACTCGCCTTCCCCACTCGCCGTCCCCACTCGCCGTCCCCAATCAATGTAGCCACTGCCCGTCCCCGCTCCTCGTTCCCGCTCCTCATTTTCGCTCCTCGTTCCCGCTCACCGTTCCCGCTCCCCGTCCCCGCTCCCCGTCCCCGCTCCCCGTCCCCGCTCCCCGTCCCCGCTCCCCGTACCCGCTCCCCGTCCCCGCTCCCCGTCCCCGCTCCCCGTCCCCGCTCCCAGTCCCCGCTCCCCGTCCCCGCTCCCCGTCAGCACTCCCCGTCCCCACTCCCCGTCTCCACTCACCGTCCCCACTCACCGTCTCCACTCACGGTCCCCGCTCCCCGTCCCCGCTCCCCGTCCCCGCTCCCCGTCCCCGCTCCCCGTCCCCGCTCCCCGTACCCGCTCCCCGTCCCCGCTCCCCGTCCCCGCTCCCCGTCCCCGCTCCCCGTCCCCGCTCCCCGTCAGCACTCCCCGTCCCCACTCTCCGTCCCCACTCCCCGTCCCCACTCACCGTGGCGGGTAGGATAAAAGAAAACCCCAAGGCCTTTTACGCGTATGTCAGAAATATGAGGATGACTAGGGGGACCATAGGTCCGGTCAAGGACAATAGCGGGAGACTGTGTGTTGAGCCGGAAGAGATAAGTGAGGTTTTGAATGAGTACTTCTCTTCGGTATTTACGAATGAGAAGGGGTGTATTACTGAAGAGGACAGTGTGAAACAGACTGGTAAGCTCGAGGAAGTGCTCGTTAGGAGGGAAGATGTGTTGGGGTTTTTGAATAACTTGAAGATAGACAAGTCTCCCGGGCCTGACGGGGTATATCCAAGGATGTTATGGGAAGCAAGGGATGAAATTGCAGAGCCGCTGGCAATGATCTTTTCATCTTCTCTGCTGACGGGGGTGGTACCAGGTGATTGGAGGGTGGCAAATGTTGTGCCCTAGAAAGGGAATAGGAACAACCCTGGGAATTACAGGCCAGTTAGTCTTACTTCGGTGGTAGGCAAGTTGATGGAAAAGGTGCTGAGGGATAGGATTTCTGAGCATCTGGAAAGACACTGCTTGATTCGGGACAGTCAGCACGGTTTTGTGAGGGGTAGGTCTTGCCTCACAAGCCTGATTGAATTCTTTGAGCAGGTGACCAAGCAAGTGGATGAGGGTAAACCAGTGGATGTGGTGTACATGGATTTTAGTAAGGCATTTGATAAGGTCCCCCATGGTAGACTTATGGAGAAAGTCAGGAGGCATGGGATAGTGGGGAATGTGGCCAGTTGGATTAAGAATTGGCTAACTGATAGAAGGCAGAGATTTTATTGGAGAAAGTCAGGAGGCATGGGATAGTGGGGAATGTGGCCAGTTGGATTAAGAATTGGCTAACTGATAGAAGGCAGAGAGTGGTCTTAGATGGTAAATACTCAGCCTGGAGCCCAGTTACCAGTGGCGTGCCACAGGGATCAGTTCTGGGTCCTCTCCTGTTTGTGATTTTTATTAACGACTTGGATGAGGAAGTCGAAGGGTGGGTCAGTAAATTTGCAGATGATACAAAGGTTGGTGGAGTTGTGGATACCGAGGAGGGCTATTGTCGTCTGCAAAGGGACTTGGATAGGTTGCAGTGCTGGGCTGAAAAGTGGCAGATGGAGTTTAACCCTGAAAAGTGTGAGGTCGTCCATTTTGGAAGGACAAACATGAATGCAAAATACTGGGTTAACGGTAGGGTTCTTGGGCATGTGGAGGAGCAGAGAGACCTTGGGGTCTATGTGCATAGATCATTGAAAGTTGCAACTCAAGTGGATAGGGCTGTGAAGAAGGCATATGGGGTGTTAGCGTTCATTAGCAGAGGGATTGAATTTAAGAGCCGTGAGGTGATGATGCAGCTGTACAGGACCTTGGTAAGGCCTCATTTGGAGTACTGTGTGCAGTTCTGGTCGCCTCATTTTAGGAAGGATGTGGAAGCCTTGGAGAGGGTGCAGAGGAGATTTACCAGGATGTTGCCTGGAATGGAGAATAAGTCTTACGAGGAAAGGCTGAACATTCTAGGCCTCTTCTCATTAGAAAGGAGAAGGATGAGGGGTGACATGATAGAGGTTTATAAGATGATCAGGGGAATAGATAGGGTAGACAGTCAGAAACTTTTTCCCCGGGTGGAGCAAAGCGTTACAAGGGGTCATAAATTTAAGGTGAAGGGTGGGAGATATAAGGGGGATGTCAGGGGAAGGTTCTTTACCCAGAGAGTGGTCGAGGCATGGAATGCCTTGCCCGGGGAAGTTGTTGAGTCAGAAACTTTAGGGACTTTCAAAAGGCTTTTGGATAGGTATATGGATAAAGGAGAATGATGGGGTATAGATTAAATTGTCCTTGACAGAGGACAAAGGATCGGCACAACATTGTGGGCCGAAGGGCCTGTTCTGTGCTGTATGTTCTATGTTCTATATGTTCTATGTTCTATGTTCACCGTCTCCACTCACGGTCCCCACTCCCCGTCCCCACTCCCCGTCCCCACTCCCCGTCCGCACTCCCCGTCCCCACTCCCCGTCCCCACTCCCCGTCCCCACTCCCCGTCCCCACTCCCCGTCCCCACTCCCCGTCCCCACTCCCCGTCCCCACTCCCCGTGTCCACTCCCCGTATCCACTCCCCGTATCCACTCCCCGTCCCCACTCCCCGTCCCCACTCCCCGTCCCCACTCCCCGTCCCCACTCAGTGTCGCCACTCACCGTCCCCACTCACCGTCCCCACTCCCCGTCCCCACTCCCCGTCCCCACTCCCCGTCCCCACTCCCCATCCCCACTCCCAGTCCCCACTCCCCGTCCCCTCTCCCCGTCCCCTCTCCCCGTCCCCACTCCTCGTTCCCACTCCTCGTTCCCACTCCTCGTTCCAGCTCACCGTCCCCGCTCCCCGTCCCCTCACCCCGTCCCCGCTCCCCGTCCCCACTCACCGTCCCCACTCCCCGTCCCCACTCACCGTCCCCACTCCCCGTCCCCACTCCCCGTCCCCACTCCCCGTCCCCTCTCCCCGTCCCCTCTCCCCGTCCCCACTCCCCGTCCCCACTCCCCGTATCCACTCCCCGTATCCACTCCCCGTCCTCACTCCCCGTCCCCACTCCCCGTCCCCACTCCCCGTATCTACTCCCCGTATCCACTCCCCGTCCCTACTCCCCGTCCCTACTCCCCGTCCCCACGCCCCGTCCCCACGCCCCGTCCCCACGCCCCGTCCCCACGCCCCGTCCCCACGCCCCGTCCCCACTCCCCGTCCCCACTCCCCTACCCATCTCCCCGGCCCCACTCCCCTCCCCACTCCCCGTCCCCTCTCCCCGTCCCCTCTCCCCGTCCCCTCTCCCCGTCCCCTCTCCCCGTCCCCTCTCCCCAACCCCACTCCCCGTCCCCTCTCCCCGTCCCCTCTCCCCGTCCCCTCTCCCCGTCCCCACTCACCGTCCCCACTCAGCGTCCCCACTCAGCGTCCCCACTCCCCGTCCCCACTCCCCGTCCCCACTCCCCGTCCCCACTCCCCGTCCACACTCGCCGTCCCCACTCGCCGACCCCACTCCACGACCCCACTCCCCGTCCCCACTCCCCGTCCCCACTCCCCGACCCCACTCCCCGACCCCACTCCCCGACCCCACTCCCCGACCCCACTCCCCGACCCCACTCCCCGACCCCACTCCCCGACCCCACTCCCCGTCCCCACTCCCCGTCCCCACTCCCCGTCCCCACTCCTCGTCCCCACTCACCGTCCCCACTCTCTGTCCCTCTCATGGTCCCAGCTCCCCGTCCCCGCCCCCCGTCCCCGCCCCCCGTCCCCGCCCCCCGTCACCGCTCCCCGTCACCGCTCAATGTAGCCACTCCCCGTCCCCAGTCCTCGTCCCCACTCCCCGTCCCCACTCCTCGTTTTCGCTCCTCGACCCCACTCCCCGTCCCCACTCCCCGTCCCCACTGCTCGTCCCCACTCCCCGTCGCCACTCACCGTCCCCACTCTCTGTCCCTCTCATGGTCCCAGCTCCCCGTCCCCGCGCCCGTCCCCGCCCCCCGTCACCGCTCCCCGTCACCGCTCAATGTAGCCACTCCCCGTCCCCAGTCCTCGTCCCCACTCCCCGTCCCCACTCCTCGTTTTCGCTCCTCGTTCCCGCTCACCGTCCCCACTCTCCATCCCCACTCTCCGTCCCCACTCGCCGTCCCCACTCGCCGTCCCCACTCGCCGTCCCCACTCAATGTAGCCACTGCCCGTCCCCGCTCCTCGTTCCCGCTCCTCGTTTTCGCTCCTCGTTCCCGCTCACCGTTCCCGCTCCCCGTCCCCGCTCCCCGTCCCCGCTCCCCGTCCCCACTGCTCGTCCCCACTCACCGTCGCCACTCACCGACCCCACTCACCGTCGCCACTCACCGTCCCCACTCTCCGTCCCCTCTCACGGTCCCCACTCCCCGTCCCCACTCCCCGTCCCCACTCCCCGTCCCCACTCCCCGTCCCCACTCCCCGTCCCCACTCCCCGTCCCCACTCCCCGTCCCCACTCTCCGTCCCCACTCTCCGTCCCCACGCTCCGTCCCCACTCTCCGTCCCCACTCTCCGTCCCCACGCTCCGTCCCCACTCTCCGTCCCCACTCTCCGTCCCACTCTCCGTCCCCACTCCCCGTCCCCACTCACCGTCCCCACTCCCCGTCCCCTCTCCCCGTCCCCTCTCCCCGTCCCCACTCCCCGTCCCCACTCCCCGTATGCACTCCCCGTATCCACTCCCCGTATCCACTCCCCGTCCTCACTCCCCGTCCTCACTCCCCGTCCCCACTCCCCGTCCCCACTCCCCGTCCCCACTCCCCGTCCCCACTCCGCGTCCCCATTCCCCGTGTCCACTCCCCGTATCCACTCCCCGTATCCACTCCCCATATCCACTCCCCGTCCCCACTCCCCGTCCCCACTCCCCGTCCCCACTCCCCGTCCCCACTCCCCGTCCCCACTCCCCGTCCCCACTCAGTGTCGCCACTCACCGTCCCCACTCAAAGTCCCCACTCCCCGTACCCACTCCCCGTACCCACTCCCAGTCCCCACTCCCAGTCCCCACTCCCCGTCCCCTCACCCCGTCCCCTCTCCCCGTCCCCTCTCCCCGTCACCTCTCTCCGTCCCCACTACCCGTCCCCTCTCCCCGTCCCCTCTCCCCGTCCCCTCTCCCCGTCCCCACTCCCCGTCCCCACTCAGTGTCGCCACTCACCGTCCCCACTCAAAGTCCCCACTCCCCGTACCCACTCCCCGTCCCCACTCCCAGTCCCCACTCCCCGTCCCCTCTCCCCGTCCCTCTCCCCGTCCCCTCTCCCCGTCCCCTCTCCCCGTCCCCACTACCCGTCCCCTCCTCTCCCCGTCCCCTCTCCCCGTCCCCTCTCCCCGTCCCCTCTCCCCGTCCCCGCTCCCCGTCCCCGCTCCCAGTCCCCGCTCCCCGTCCCCGCTCCCCGTCAGCACTCCCCGTCCCCACTCCCCGTCTCCACTCACCGTCCCCACTCACCGTCCCCACTCACCGTCCCCACTCCCCGTCCCCACTCACCGTCTCCACTCACCGTCCCCACTCCCCGTCCCCACTCCCCGTCCGCACTCCCCGTCCCCACTCCCCGTCCCCACTCCCCGTCCCCACTCCCCGTCCCCACTCCCCGTCCCCACTCCCCGTCCCCACTCCCCGTCCCCACTCCCCGTATCCACTCCGCGTCCCCATTCCCCGTGTCCACTCCCCGTATCCACTCCCCGTCCCCACTCCCCGTCCCCACTCCCCGTCCCCACTCCCCGTCCCCACTCAGTGTCGCCACTCACCGTCCCCACTCAAAGTCCCCACTCACCGTCCCCACTCCCCGTCCCCACTCCCCGTCCCCACTCCCAGTCCCCACTCCCAGTCCCCACTCCCAGTCCCCTCTCCCCGTCCCCTCTCCCCGTCCCCACTCCTCGTTCCCACTCCTCGTTCCCACTCCTCGTTCCAGCTCACCGTCCCCGCTCCCCGTCCCCGCTCCCCGTCCCCTCACCCCGTCCCCGCTCCCCGTCCCCACTCACCGTCCCCACTCCCCGTCCCCACTCAACGTCCCCACTCCACGTCCCCACTCCCCGTCCCCTCTCCCCGTCCCCTCTCCCCGTCCCCTCTCCCCGTCCCCACTCCCCGTCCCCACTCCCCGTCCCCACTTCCCGTATCCACTCCCCGTATCCACTCCCCGTATCCACTCCCCGTCCCCACTCCCCGTCCCCACGCCCCGTCCCCACGCCCCGTCCCCACGCCCCGTCCCCACGCCCCGTCCCCACGCCCCGTCCCCAAGCCCCGTCCCCACGCCCTGTCCCCACGCCCCGTCCCCACTCCACGTATCCACTCCCCGTCCCCACTCCCCGTCCCCACTCCCCGTCCCCACTCCCCGTCCCCACTCCCCGTCCCCTCGTCCCGTCCCCTCTCCCCGTCCCCACTACCCGTCCCCACTCCCCGTCCCCACTCCCCGTCCCCACACCCCATCCCCACTCCCCGTATCCACTCCCCGTATCCACTCCCCGTCCTCACTCCCCGTCCTCACTCCCCGTCCCCACTCCCCGTCCCCACTCCCCGTATCCACTCCCCGTATACACTCCCCATATCCACTCCCCGTCCCTACTCCCCGTCCCCGCGCCCCGTCCCCGCGCCCCGTCCCCGCGCCCCGTCCCCGCGCCCCGTCCCCGCGCCCCGTCCCCGCGCCCCGTCCCCGCGCCCCGTCCCCGCTCCCCGTCCCCGCTCCCCGTCCCCAAGCCCCGTCCCCACGCCCCGTCCCAACTCCCCGTCCCCACTCCCCGTCCCCTCTCCCCGTCCCCACTCACCGTCCCCACTCCATGTAGCCACTCCCCGTCCCCACTCCTTGTCCCCACTCCCCCGTCCCCACTCCCCGTCCCCACTCACCGTCGCCACTCACCGACCCCACTCACCGTCGCCACTCACCGTCGCCACTCACCGTCGCCACTCACCGTCCCCACTCTCCGTCCCCTCTCACGGTCCCCACTCCCCGTCCCCACTCCCCGTCCCCACTCCCCGTCCCCACTCCCCGTCCCCACTCCCCGTCCCCACTCCCCGTCCCCACTCCCCGTCCCCACGCTCCGTCCCCACTCTCCGTCCCCACTCTCCGTCCCCACTCTCCGTCCCCACTCTCCGTCCCCACTCTCCGTCCCCACTCCCCGTCCCCACTCCCCGTCCCCACTCCCCGTCCCCTCTCCCCGTCCCCTCTCCCCGTCCCCTCTCCCCGTCCCCACTCCCCGTCCACACTCCACGTCCCCACTCCCCGTCCCCACTCCCCGTCCCCACTCCCCGTATCCACTCCCCGTCCTCACTCCCCGTCCTCACTCCCCGTCCTCACTCCCCGTCCACACTCCCCGTCCTCACTCCCCGTCCCCACTCCCCGTATCCACGCCGCGTCCCCATTCCCCGTGTCCACTCCCCGTGTCCACTCCCCGTATCCACTCCCCGTATCCACTCCCCGTATCCACTCCCCGTCCCCACTCCCCGTCCCCACTCCCCGTCCCCACTCCCCGTCCCCACTCAGTGTCGCCACTCACCGTCCCCACTCAAAGTCCCCACTCCCCGTACCCACTCCCCGTACCCACTCCCCGTCCCCACTCCCAGTCCCCACTCCAGTCCCCACTCCCCGTCCCCTCTCCCCGTCCCCTCTCCCCGTCCCCTCTCCCCGTCCCCTCTCCCCGTCCCCTCTCTCCGTCCCCACTACCCGTCCCCTCTCCCCGTCCCCTCTCCCCGTCCCCTCTCCCCGTCCCCTCTCCCCGTCCCCTCTCCCCGTCCCCTCTCCCCGTCCCCACTCCCCGTCCCCACTCAGTGTCGCCACTCACCGTCCCCACTCAAAGTCCCCACTCCCCGTACCACTCCCCGTCCCCACTCCCAGTCCCCACTCCCCGTCCCCTCTCCCCGTCCCCTCTCCCCGTCCCCTCTCCCCGTCCCCTCTCCCCGTCCCCTCTCCCCGTCCCCTCTCTCCGTCCCCACTACCCGTCCCCTCTCCCCGTCCCCTCTCCCCGTCCCCTCTCCCCGTCCCCTCTCCCCGTCCCCTCTCCCCGTCCCCTCTCACCGTCCCACTCCCCGTCCCCACTCCCCGTCCCCTCACCCCGTCCCCGCACCCCGTCCCCACTCCCCGTCCCCACTCACCGTCCCCACTCCCCGTCCCCACTCCCCGTCCCCACTCCCCGTCCCCACTCCCCGTCCCCTCTCCCCGTCCCCTCTCCCCGTCCCCTCTCCCCGTCCCCACTCCCCGTCCCCACTCCCCGTCCCCACTCCCCGTCCCCACTCCCCGTATCCACTCCCCGTATCCACTCCCCGTCCTCACTCCCCGTCCTCACTCCCCGTCCCCACGCCCCGTCCCCACGCCCCGTCCCCACGCCCCGTCCCCACGCCCCGTCCCCAAGCCCCGTCCCCATGCCCCGTCCCCACGCCCCGTCCCCACTCCACGTATCCACTCCCCGTCCCCACTCCCCGTCCCCACTCCCCGTCCCCACTCCCCGTCCCCTCTCCCCGTCCCGTCTCCCCGTCCCCACTACCCGTCCCCACTCCCCGTCCCCACTCCCCGTCCCCACACCCCGTCCCCACTCCCTGTCCCCACTCCCCGTATCCACTCCCCGTATCCACTCCCCGTCCTCACTCCCCGTCCTCACTCCCCGTCCTCACTCCCCGTCCTCACTCCCCGTCCTCACTCCCCGTCCTCACTCCCCGTCCCCACTCCCCGTCCCCACTCCCCGTATCCACTCCCCGTATACACTCCCCGTATCCACTCCCCGTCCCTACTCCCCGTCCCCGCTCCCCGTCCCCAAGCCCCGTCCCCACGCCCCGTCCCCACTCCCCGTCCCCTCGTCCCGTCCCCTCGTCCCGTCCCCTCTCCCCGTCCCGTCTCCCCGTCCCCACTACCCGTCCCCACTCCCGTCCCCACTCCCCGTCCCCACACCCCGTCCCCACTCCCTGTCCCCACTCCCCGTATCCACTCCCCGTATCCACTCCCCGTCCTCACTCCCCGTCCTCACTCCCCGTCCTCACTCCCCGTCCTCACTCCCCGTCCCCACTCCCCGTCCCCACTCCCCGTATCCACTCCCCGTATACACTCCCCATATCCACTCCCCGTCCCCGCGCCCCGTCCCCGCGCCCCGTCCCCGCGCCCCGTCCCCGCGCCCCGTCCCCGCGCCCCGTCCCCGCGCCCCGTCCCCGCTCCCCGTCCCCGCTCCCCGTCCCCAAGCCCCGTCCCCACGCCCCGTCCCCACTCCCCGTGCCCTCTCCCCGTCCCCACTCACCGTCCCCACTCCATGTAGCCACTCCCCGTCCCCACTCCCCGTCCCCACTCCTCGTCCCCACTCCCCCGTCCCCACTCCCCGTCCCCACTCACCGTCGCCACTCACCGACCCCACTCACCGTCGCCACTCACCGTCCCCACTCTCCGTCCCTTCTCACGGTCCCCACTCCCCGTCCCCACTCCCCGTCCCAACTCCCCGTCCCAACTCCCCGTCCCCACTCCCCGTCCCCACTCCCCGTCCCCACTCCCCGTCCCCACTCCCCGTCCCCACTCCCCGTCCCCACTCTCCGTCCCCACGCTCCGTCCCCACTCTCCGTCCCCACTCTCCGTCCCCACTCTCCGTCCCCACTCTCCGTCCCCACTCTCCGTCCCCACTCACCGTCCCCACTCCCCGTCCCCACTCCCCGTCCCCACTCCCCGTCCCCACTCCCCGTCCCCACTCCCCGTCCCCTCTCCCCGTCCCCTCTCCCCGTCCCCACTCCCCGTCCCCACTCCCCGTCCCCACTCCCCGTCCCCACTCCCCGTCCCCACTCCCCGTATCCACTCCCCGTCCTCACTCCCCGTCCTCACTCCCCGTCCTCACTCCCCGTCCTCACTCCCCGTCCTCACTCCCCGTCCTCACTCCCCGTCCTCACTCCCCGTCCCCACTCCCCGTCCCCACTCCCCGTCCCCACTCCCCGTCCCCACTCCCCGTATCCACTCCCCGTCCTCACTCCCCGTCCTCACTCCCCGTCCTCACTCCCCGTCCTCACTCCCCGTCCTCACTCCCCGTCCCCACTCCCCGTCCCCACTCCCCGTATCCACTCCGCGTCCTCATTCCCCGTGTCCACTCCCCGTATCCACTCCCCGTATCCACTCCCCGTATCCACTCCCCGTATCCACTCCCCGTCCCCACTCCCCGTCCCCACTCCCCGTCCCCACTCCCCGTCCCACTCCCCGTCCCCACTCCCCGTCCCCACGCTCCGTCCCAACTCTCCGTCCCCACTCTCCGTCCCCACTCTCCGTCCCCACTCTCCGTCCCCACTCACCGTCCCCGCGCCCCGTTCCCGCTCCCCGTTCCCGCTCCCCGTCCCCGCTCCCCGTCCCCAAGCCCCGTCCCCACGCCCCGTCCCCACTCCCCGTCCCCACTCCCCGTCCCCACTCCCCGTCCCCTCTCCCCGTCCCCACTCACCGTCCCCACTCCATGTAGCCACTCCCCGTCCCCACTCCTCGTCCCCACTCCCCCGTCCCCACTCCCCGTCCCCACTCACCGTCGCCACTCACCGACCCCACTCACCGTCGCCACTCACCGTCCCCACTCACCGTCCCCACTCTCCGTCCCCTCTCACGTTCCCCACTCCCCGTCCCCACTCCCCGTCCCCACTCCCCGTCCCCACTCTCCGTCCCCACTCTCCGTCCCCACGCTCCGTCCCCACTCTCCGTCCCCACTCTCCGTCCCCACTCTCCGTCCCCACTCCCCGTCCCCACTCACCGTCCCCACTCCCCGTCCCCTCTCCCCGTCCCCTCTCCCCGTCCCCACTCCCCGTCCCCACTCCCCGTATGCACTCCCCGTATCCACTCCCCGTATCCACTCCCCGTCCTCACTCCCCGTCCTCACTCCCCGTCCCCACTCCCCGTCCCCACTCCCCATCCCCACTCCCCGTATCCACTCCGCGTCCCCATTCCCCGTGTCCACTCCCCGTATCCACTCCCCGTATCCACTCCCCATATCCACTCCCCGTCCCCACTCCCCGTCCCCACTCCCCGTCCCCACTCCCCGTCCCCACTCAGTGTCGCCACTCACCGTCCCCACTCAAAGTCCCCACTCCCCGTACCCACTCCCCGTACCCACTCCCAGTCCCCACTCCCCGTCCCCTCTCCCCGTCCCCTCTCCCCGTCCCCTCTCCCCGTCACCTCTCTCCGTCCCCACTACCCGTCCCCTCTCCCCGACCCCTCTCCCCGTCCCCTCTCCCCGTCCCCACTCCCCGTCCCCACTCAGTGTCGCCACTCACCGTCCCCACTCAAAGTCCCCACTCCCCGTACCCACTCCCCGTCCCCACTCCCAGTCCCCACTCCCCGTCCCCTCTCCCCGTCCCCTCTCCCCGTCCCCTCTCCCCGTCCCCTCTCCCCGTCCCCACTACCCGTCCCCTATCCCCGTCCCCTCTCCCCGTCCCCTCTCCCCGTCCCCTCTCCCCGTCCCCACTCAGTGTCGCCACTCACCGTCCCCACTCAAAGTCCCCACTCCCCGTACCCACTCCCCGTCCCCACTCCCAGTCCCCACTCCCCGTCCCCTCTCCCCGTCCCCTCTCCCCGTCCCCTCTCCCCGTCCCCTCTCCCCGTCCCCACTACCCGTCCCCTCTCCCCGTCCCCTCTCCCCGTCCCCTCTCCCCGTCCCCTCTCCCCGTCCCCACTCCCCGTCCCCACTCCCCGTCCCCTCTCCCCGTCCCCGCTCCCCGTCCCCGCTCCCAGTCCCCGCTCCCCGTCCCCGCTCGCCGTCAGCACTCCCCGTCCCCACTTCCCGTCTCCACTCACCGTCCCCACTCACCGTCCCCACTCACCGTCCCCACTCACCGTCCCCACTCTCCGTCCCCACTCCCCGTCCCCACTCACCGTCTCCACTCACCGTCCCCACTCCCCGTCCCCACTCCCCGTCCGCACTCCCCGTCCCCACGCCCCGTCCAAGCGCCCCGTCCCCGCGCCCCGTCCCCGCGCCCCGTTCCCGCTCCCCGTCCCTGCTCCCCGTCCCCAAGCCCCGTCCCCACGCCCCGTCCCCACTCCCTGTCCCCACTCCCCGTCCCCACTCCCCGTCCCCTCTCCCCGTCCCCACTCACCGTCCCCACTCCATGTAGCCACTCCCCGTCCCCACTCCTCGTCCCCACTCCCCCGTCCCCACTCCCCGTCCCCACTCACCGTCGCCACTCACCGACCCCACTCACCGTCGCCACTCACCGTCCCCACTCTCCGTCCCCTCTCACGGTCCCCACTCCCCGTCCCCACTCCCCGTCCCCACTCCCCGTCCCCACTCCCCGTCCCCACTCCCCGTCCCCACTCTCCGTCCCACTCTCCGTCCCCACTCTCCGTCCCCACTCTCCGTCCCACTCTCCGTCCCCACTCTCCGTCCCACTCCCCGTCCCCACTCACCGTCCCCACTCCCCGTCCCTCTCCCCGTCCCCTCTCCCCGTCCCCACTCCCCGTCCCCACTCCCCGTATGCACTCCCCGTATCCACTCCCCGTCCTCACTCCCCGTCCTCACTCCCCGTCCTCACTCCCCGTCCCCACTCCCCGTCCCCACTCCCCGTCCCCACTCCCCGTATCCACTCCGCGTCCCCATTCCCCGTGTCCACTCCCCGTATCCACTCCCCGTATCCACTCCCCATATCCACTCCCCGTCCCCACTCCCCGTCCCCACTCCCCGTCCCCACTCCCCGTCCCCACTCCCCGTCCCCACTCAGTGTCGCCACTCTCCGTCCCCTCTCCCCGTACCCACTCCCCGTACCCACTCCCAGTCCCCACTCCCCGTCCCCTCTCCCCGTCCCCTCTCCCCGTCCCCTCTCCCCGTCACCTCTCTCCGTCCCCACTACCCGTCCCCTCTCCCCGTCCCCTCTCCCCGTCCCCTCTCCCCGTCCCCACTCACCGTCCCCACTCAGTGTCGCCACTCACCGTCCCCACTCAAAGTCCCCACTCCCCGTACCCACTCCCCGTCCCCACTCCCAGTCCCCACTCCCCGTCCCCTCTCCCCGTCCCCTCTCCCCGTCCCCTCTCCCCGTCCCCACTACCCGTCCCCTCTCCCCGTCCCCTCTCCCCGTCCCCTCTCCCCGTCCCCTCTCCCCGTCCCCACTCCCCGTCCCCACTCCCCGTCCCCTCTCCCCGTCCCCGCTCCCTGTCCCCGCTCCCCGTCCCCGCTCCCCGTCAGCACTCCCCGTCCCCACTCCCCGTCTCCACTCACCGTCCCCACTCACCGTCCCCACTCACCGTCCCCACTCACCGTCCCCACTCACCGTCCCCACTCTCCGTCCCCACTCCCCGTCCCCACTCACCGTCTCCACTCACCGTCCCCACTCCCCGTCCCCACTCCCCGTCCGCACTCCCCGTCCCCACTCCCCGTCCCCACTCCCCGTCCCCACTCCCCGTCCCCACTCCCCGTATCCACTCCGCGTCCCCATTCCCCGTGTCCACTCCCCGTATCCACTCCCCGTCCCCACTCCCCGTCCCCACTCCCCGTCCCCACTCCCCGTCCCCACTCAGTGTCGCCACTCACCGTCCCCACTCAAAGTCCCCACTCACCGTCCCCACTCCCCGTCCCCATGCCCCGTCCCCACTCCCCGTCCCCACTCCCAGTCCCCACTCCCAGTCCCCACTCCCAGTCCCCACTCCCCGTCCCCTCTCCCCGTCCCCTCTCCCCGTCCCCACTCCTCGTTCCCACTCCTCGTTCCCACTCCTCGTTCCAGCTCACCGTCCCCGCTCCCCGTCCCCGCTCCCCGTCCCCTCACCCCGTCCCCGCTCCCCGTCCCCACTCACCGTCCCCACTCCCCGTCCCCACTCAACGTCCCCACTCCACGTCCCCACTCCCCGTCCCCACTCCCCGTCCCCTCTCCCCGTCCCCTCTCCCCGTCCCCTCTCCCCGTCCCCACTCCCCGTCCCCACTCCCCGTCCCCACTTCCCGTATCCACTTCCCGTATCCACTCCCCGTATCCACGCCCCGTCCCCACGCCCCGTCCCCACGCCCCGTCCCCACGCCCCGTCCCCACTCCACGTATCCACTCCCCGTCCCCACTCCCCGTCCCCACTCCCCGTCCCCTCGTCCCGTCCCGTCTCCCCGTCCCCACTACCCGTCCCCACTCCCCGTCCCCACTCCCCGTCCCCACACCCCATCCCCACTCCCCGTCCCCACTCCCCGTATCCACTCCCCGTATCCACTCCCCGTCCTCACTCCCCGTCCTCACTCCCCGTCCCCACTCCCCGTCCCCACTCCCCGTCCCCACTCCCCGTATCCACTCCCCGTATCCACTCCCCATATCCACTCCCCGTCCCTACTCCCCGTCCCCGCGCCCCGTCCCCGCGCCCCGTCCCCGCGCCCCGTCCCCGCGCCCCGTCCCCGCTCCCCGTCCCCGCTCCCCATCCCCAAGCCCCGTCCCCACGCCCCGTCCCAACTCCCCGTCCCCACTCCCCGTCCCCACTCCCCGTCCCCTCTCCCCGTCCCCACTCACCGTCCCCTCTCACGGTCCCCACTCCCCGTCCCCACTCCCCGTCCCCACTCCCCGTCCCCACTCCCCGTCCCCACTCCCCGTCCCCACTCTCCGTCCCCACGCTCCGTCCCCACTCTCCGTCCCCACTCTCCGTCCCCACTCTCCGTCCCCACTCTCCGTCCCCACTCACCGTCCCCACTCCCCGTCCCCACTCCCAGTCCCCTCTCCCCGTCCCCTCTCCCCGTCCCCTCTCCCCGTCCCCTCTCCCCGTCCCCACTCCCCGTCCACACTCCACGTCCCCACTCCCCGTCCCCACTCCCCGTCCCCACTCCCCGTATCCACTCCCCGTCCTCACTCCCCGTCCTCACTCCCCGTCCTCACTCCCCGTCCACACTCCCCGTCCACACTCCCCGTCCCCACTCCCCGTCCCCACTCCCCGTCCCCACTCCCCGTATCCACGCCGCGTCCCCATTCCCCGTCCCCATTCCCCGTGTCCACTCCCCGTATCCACTCCCCGTATCCACTCCCCGTATCCACTCCCCGTCCCCACTCCCCGTCCCCACTCCCCGTCCCCACTCCCCGTCCCCACTCAGTGTCGCCACTCACCGTCCCCACTCAAAGTCCCCACTCCCCGTACCCACTCCCCGTCCCCACTCCCAGTCCCCACTCCCCGTACCCTCTCCCCGTCCCCTCTCCCCGTCCCCTCTCCCCGTCCCCTCTCCCCGTCCCCTCTCCCCGTCCCCTCTCTCCGTCCCCACTACCCGTCCCCTCTCCCCGTCCCCTCTCCCCGTCCCCTCTCCCCGTCCCCACTCCCCGTCCCCACTCAGTGTCGCCACTCACCGTCCCCACTCAAAGTCCCCACTCCCCGTACCCACTCCCCGTCCCCACTCCCAGTCCCCACTCCCCGTCCCCTCTCCCCGTCCCCTCTCCCCGTCCCCTCTCCCCGTCCCCTCTCCCCGTCCCCTCTCCCCGTCCCCTCTCTCCGTCCCCACTACCCGTCCCCTCTCCCCGTCCCCTCTCCCCGTCCCCTCTCCCCGTCCCCTCTCCCGTCCCCTCTCCCCGTCCCCACTCCCCGTCCCCACTCCCCGTCCCCTCACCCCGTCCCCGCACCCCGTCCCCACTCACCGTCCCCACTCCCCGTCCCCACTCACCGTCCCCACTCCCCGTCCCCACTCCCCGTCCCCACTCCCAGTCCCCACTCCCCGTACCCTCTCCCCGTCCCCTCTCCCCGTCCCCTCTCCCCGTCCCCTCTCCCCGTCCCCTCTCCCCGTCCCCTCTCTCCGTCCCCACTACCCGTCCCCTCTCCCCGTCCCCTCTCCCCGTCCCCTCTCCCCGTCCTACTCCCCGTCCCCACTCAGTGTCGCCACTCACCGTCCCACTCAAAGTCCCCACTCCCGTACCCACATCCCCGTCCCCACTCCCAGTCCCCCACTCCCGTCCCCTCTCCCCGTCCCCGCTCTCCCCGTCCCCTCTCCCTCCCCTCTCCCCGTCCCCTCTCCCCGTCCCCTCTCCCGTCCCCACTACCCGTCCCCTCTCCCCGTCCCCTCTCCCCGTCCCCTCTCCCCGTCCCCTCTCCCCGTCCCCTCTCCCCGTCCCCACTCCCCGTCCCCACTCCCCGTCCCCCTCACCCCGTCCCCGCACCCCGTCCCCACTCACCGTCCCCACTCCCCGTCCCCACTCACCGTCCCCACTCCCCGTCCCCACTCCCCGTCCCCACTCCCCGTCCCCACTCCCCGTCCCCTCTCCCCGTCCCCTCTCCCCGTCCCCTCTCCCCGTCCCCACTCCCCGTCCCCACTCCCCGTCCCCACTCCCCGTCCCCACTCCCCGTATCCACTCCCCGTATCCACTCCCCGTCCTCACTCCCCGTCCTCACTCCCCGTCCCCACGCCCCGTCCCCACGCCCCGTCCCCACGCCCCGTCCCCACGCCCCGTCCCCAAGCCCCGTCCCCACGCCCCGTCCCCACGCCCCGTCCCCACTCCACGTATCCACTCCCCGTCCCACTCCCCGTCCCCACTCTCCGTCCCACTCCCCGTCCCCTCGTCCGTCCCCTCTCCCCGTCCCGTCTCCCCGTCCCCACTACCCGTCCCCACTCCCCGTCCCCACTCCCCGTCCCCACTCCCTGTCCCCACTCCCCGTATCCACTCCCCGTATCCACTCCCCGTCCTCACTCCCGTCCTCACTCCCCGTCCCCACTCCCCGTCCCCACTCCCCGTATCCACTCCCCGTATACACTCCCCATATCCACTCCCCGTCCCTACTCCCCATCCCCGCGCCCCGTCCCCGGCGCCCCGTCCCCGCGCCCCGTCCCCGCGCCCCGTCCCCCGCTCCCCGTCCCCGCTCCCCGTCCCCAAGCCCCGTCCCCACGCCCCGTCCCCACTCCCCGTGCCCTCTCCCCGTCCCCACTCACCGTCCCCACTCACCGTCCCCACTCCATGTAGCCACTCCCCGTCCCCACTCCCCGTCCCCACTCCTCGTCCCCCACTCCCCCGTCGCCACTCCCCCGTCCCCACTCCCCGTCCCCACTCACCGTCGCCACTCACCGACCCCACTCACCGTCGCCACTCACCGTCCCCACTCTCCGTCCCTCTCACGGTCCCCACTCCCCGTCCCCACTCCCCGTCCCAAACTCCCGTCCCCACTCCCCGTCCCCACTCCCGTCCCCACTCCCCGTCCCCACTCCCCGTCCCCACTCTCCGTCCCCACGCTCCGTCCCCACTCTCCGTCCCCACTCTACTCTCCGTCCCCACTCTCCGTCCCCACTCTCCGTCCCCACTCACCGTCCCCACTCCCCGTCCCCACTCCCCGTCCCCACTCCCCGTCCCCACTCCCCGTCCCCTCTCCCCGTCCCCTCTCCCCGTCCCCACTCCCCGTCCCCACTCCCCGTCCCCACTCCCCGTCCCCACTCCCCGTCCCCACTCCCCGTATCCACTCCCCGTCCTCACTCCCCGTCCTCACTCCCCGTCCTCACTCCCCGTCCTCACTCCCCGTCCCCACTCCCCGTCCCCACTCCCCGTCCCCACTCCGCGTATCCACTCCGCGTCCCCATTCCCCGTGTCCACTCCCCGTATCCACTCCCCGTATCCACTCCCCGTATCCACTCCCCGTATCCACTCCCCGTCCCCACTCCCCGTCCCCACTCCCCGTCCCCACTCAGTGTCGCCACTCACCGTCCCCACTCAAAGTCCCCACTCCCCGTACCCACTCCCCGTACCCACTCCCCGTCCCCACTCCCAGTCCCCACTCCCCGTACCCTCTCCCCGTCCCCTCTCCCCGTCCCCTCTCCCCGTCCCCTCTCCCCGTCCCCTCTCTCCGTCCCCACTACCCGTCCCCTCTCCCCGTCCCCTCTCCCCGTCCCCCTCTCCCCGTCCCCACTCCCCGTCCCCACTCAGTGTCGCCACTCACCGTCCCCACTCAAAGTCCCCACTCCCCGTACCCACTCCCCGTCCCCACTACCAGTCCCCACTCCCCGTCCCCTCTCCCCGTCCCCTCTCCCCGTCCCCTCTCCCCGTCCCCTCTCCCCGTCCCCTCTCTCCGTCCCCACTACCCGTCCCCTCTCCCCGTCCCCTCTCCCCGTCCCCACTCCCCGTCCCCTCTCCCCGTCCCCACTCCCCGTCCCCACTCCCCGTCCCCTCACCCCGTCCCCTCACCCCACTCCCCGTCCCCACTCACCGTCCCCACTCCCCGTCCCCACTCACCGTCCCCACTCATCGTCCCCACTCCCCGTCCCCTCTCCCCGTCCACTCTCCCCGTCCCCTCTCCCCGTCCCCACTCCCCGTCCCCACTCCCCGTCCCCACTCTCCGTCCCCACTCCCCGTATCCACTCCCCGTCCTCACTCCCCGTCCCCACTCCCCGTCCCCACTCCCCCTATCCACTCCCCCTATCCACTCCCCGTATCCACTCCCCGTATCCACTCCCCGTATCCACTCCCCGTCCCTACTCCCCGTCCCCACGCCCCGTCCCCACGCCCCGTCCCCACTCTCCGTCCCCACTCTCCGTCCCCACTCTCCGTCCCCTCTCCCCGTCCCCTCTCCCCGTCCCCTCTCCCCGTCCCCTCTCCCCGTCCCCTCTCTCCGTCCCCACTACCCGTCCCCTCTCCCCGTCCCCTCTCCCCGTCCCCTCTCCCCGTCCCCTCTCCCCGTCCCCTCTCCCCGTCCCCACTCCCCGTCCCCACTCCCCGTCCCCTCACCCCGTCCCCGCACCCCGTCCCCACTCACCGTCCCCACTCCCCGTCCCCACTCACCGTCCCCACTCCCCGTCCCCACTCCCCGTCCCCACTCCCCGTCCCCACTCCCCGTCCCCTCTCCCCGTCCCCTCTCCCCGTCCCCTCTCCCCGTCCCCACTCCCCGTCCCCACTCCCCGTCCCCACTCCCCGTCCCCACTCCCCGTATCCACTCCCCGTATCCACTCCCCGTCCTCACTCCCCGTCCTCACTCCCCGTCCCCACGCCCCGTCCCCACGCCCCGTCCCCACGCCCCGTCCCCACGCCCCGTCCCCACGCCCCGTCCCCAAGCCCCGTCCCCACGCCCCGTCCCCACGCCCCGTCCCCACTCCACGTATCCACTCCCCGTCCCCACTCCCCGTCCCCACTCTCCGTCCCCACTCCCCGTCCCCTCGTCCCGTCCCCTCTCCCCGTCCCGTCTCCCCGTCCCCACTACCCGTCCCCACTCCCCGTCCCCACTCCCCGTCCCCACACCCCGTCCCCACTCCCTGTCCCCACTCCCCGTATCCACTCCCCGTATCCACTCCCCGTCCTCACTCCCCGTCCTCACTCCCCGTCCCCACTCCCCGTCCCCACTCCCCGTATCCACTCCCCATATCCACTCCCCGTCCCTACTCCCCATCCCCGCGCCCCGTCCCCGCGCCCCGTCCCCGCGCCCCGTCCCCGCGCCCCGTCCCCGCGCCCCGTCCCCGCTCCCCGTCCCCGCTCCCCGTCCCCAAGCCCCGTCCCCACGCCCCGTCCCCACTCCCCGTGCCCTCTCCCCGTCCCCACTCACCGTCCCCACTCCATGTAGCCACTCCCCGTCCCCACTCCCCGTCCCCACTCCTCGTCCCCACTCCCCCGTCGCCACTCCCCCGTCCCCACTCCCCGTCCCCACTCACCGTCGCCACTCACCGACCCCACTCACCGTCGCCACTCACCGTCCCCACTCTCCGTCCCCTCTCACGGTCCCCACTCCCCGTCCCCACTCCCCGTCCCAACTCCCCGTCCCAACTCCCCGTCCCCACTCCCCGTCCCCACTCCCCGTCCCCACTCCCCGTCCCCACGCTCCGTCCCCACTCTCCGTCCCCACTCTCCGTCCCCACTCTCCGTCCCCACTCTCCGTCCCCACTCTCCGTCCCCACTCACCGTCCCCACTCCCCGTCCCCACTCCCCGTCCCCACTCCCCGTCCCCTCTCCCCGTCCCCTCTCCCCGTCCCCACTCCCCGTCCCCACTCCCCGTCCCCACTCCCCGTCCCCACTCCCCGTCCCCACTCCCCGTATCCACTCCCCGTCCTCACTCCCCGTCCTCACTCCCCGTCCTCACTCCCCGTCCTCACTCCCCGTCCCCACTCCCCGTCCCCACTCCCCGTCCCCACTCCGCGTATCCACTCCGCGTCCCCATTCCCCGTGTCCACTCCCCGTATCCACTCCCCGTATCCACTCCCCGTATCCACTCCCCGTATCCACTCCCCGTCCCCACTCCCCGTCCCCACTCCCCGTCCCTCCCGTCCCCACTCAGTGTCGCCACTCACCGTCCCCACTCAAAGTCCCCACTCCCCGTACCCACTCCCCGTACCCACTCCCCGTCCCCACTCCCAGTCCCCACTCCCCGTACCCTCTCCCCGTCCCCTCTCCCCGTCCCCTCTCCCCGTCCCCTCTCCCCGTCCCCCTCTCTCCGTCCCCCACTACCCGTCCCCTCTCCCCGTCCCCTCTCCCCGTCCCCTCTCCCCGTCCCCACTCCCCGTCCCCACTCAGTGTCGCCACTCACCGTCCCCACTCAAAGTCCCCACTCCCCGTACCCACTCCCCGTCCCCACTACCAGTCCCCACTCCCCGTCCCCTCTCCCCGTCCCCTCTCCCCGTCCCCCTCTCCCCGTCCCCTCTCCCCGTCCCCTCTCTCCGTCCCCACTACCCGTCCCCTCTCCCCGTCCCCTCTCCCCGTCCCCACTCCCCGTCCCCTCTCCCCGTCCCCACTCCCCGTCCCCACTCCCCGTCCCCCTCACCTCACCCCGTCCCCACCCCGTCCCCGCACCCCCGTCCCACTCACCGTCCCCACTCCCCGTCCCCACTCACCGTCCCCACTCCCCGTCCCCACTCCCCGTCCCCACCGTCCCCACTCATCGTCCCCACTCCCCGTCCCCCTCTCCCCGTCCACTCTCCCCGTCCCCTCTCCCCGTCCCCACTCCCCGTCCCCACTCCCCGTCCCCACTCTCCGTCCCCACTCCCCGTATCCACTCCCCGTCCTCACTCCCCGTCCGCCACTCCCCGTCCCCACTCCCCCTATCCACTCCCCCTATCCACTCCCCGTATCCACTCCCCGTATCCACTCCCCGTATCCACTCCCCGTCCCTACTCCCCGTCCCCACGCCCCGTCCCCACGCCCCGTCCCCCACTCTCCGTCCCCACTCCCCGTCCTCACCTCCCCGTCCTCACTCCCCGTCCTCACTCCCCGTCCCTCACTCCCCGTCCCCACTCCCCGTCCCCACTCCCCGTCCCACTCCCCGTATCCACTCCGCGTCCCCATTCCCCGTGTCCCACTCCCCGTATCCACTCCCCGTATCCACTCCCCGTATCCACTCCCCGTATCCACTCCCCGTATCCACTCCCCGTATCCACTCCCCGTCCCCACTCCCCGTCCCCACTCCCCGTCCCCACTCAGTGTCGCCACTCACCGTCCCCACTCAAAGTCCCCACTCCCCGTACCCACTCCCCGTACCCACTCCCCGTCCCCACTCCCAGTCCCCACTCCCCGTACCCTCTCCCCGTCCCCTCTCCCCGTCCCCTCTCCCCGTCCCCTCTCCCCGTCCCCTCTCTCCGTCCCCACTACCCGTCCCCTCTCCCCGTCCCCTCTCCCCGTCCCCTCTCCCCGTCCCCTCTCCCCGTCCCCACTCCCCGTCCCCACTCAGTGTCGCCACTCACCGTCCCCACTCAAAGTCCCCACTCCCCGTACCCACTCCCCGTCCCCACTACCAGTCCCCACTCCCCGTCCCCTCTCCCCGTCCCCTCTCCCCGTCCCCTCTCCCCGTCCCCTCTCCCCGTCCCCTCTCCCCGTCCCCTCTCTCCGTCCCCACTACCCGTCCCCTCTCCCCGTCCCCTCTCCCCGTCCCCACTCCCCGTCCCCTCTCCCCGTCCCCACTCCCCGTCCCCACTCCCCGTCCCCTCACCCCGTCCCCTCACCCCGTCCCCGCACCCCGTCCCCACTCCCCGTCCCCACTCCCCGTCCCCACTCACCGTCCCCACTCCCCGTCCCCACTCACCGTCCCCACTCATCGTCCCCACTCCCCGTCCCCTCTCCCCGTCCACTCTCCCCGTCCCCTCTCCCCGTCCCCACTCCCCGTCCCCACTCCCCGTCCCCACTCTCCGTCCCCACTCCCCGTATCCACTCCCCGTCCTCACTCCCCGTCCCCACTCCCCGTCCCCACTCCCCCTATCCACTCCCCCTATCCACTCCCCGTATCCACTCCCCGTATCCACTCCCCGTATCCACTCCCCGTCCCTACTCCCCGTCCCCACGCCCCGTCCCCACGCCCCGTCCCCACTCTCCGTCCCCACTCTCCGTCCCCACTCTCCGTCCCCACTCACCGTCCCCACTCAATGTAGCCACTGCCCGTCCCCACTGCCCGTCCCCTCTCCCCGTCCCCACTCACTGTCCCCACTCCATGTAGCCACTCCCCGTCCCCACTCCTCGTCCCCACTCCCCCGTCCCCACTCCCCGTCCCCACTCACCGTCGCCACTCACCGACCCCACTCACCGTCGCCACTCACCGTCCCCACTCTCCGTCCCCTCTCACGGTCCCCACTCCCCGTCCCCACTCCCCGTCCCAACTCCCCGTCCCCACTCCCCGTCCCCACTCCCCGTCCCCACTCCCCGTCCCCACTCTCCGTCCCCACTCTCCGTCCCCACACTCCGTCCCCACTCCTCGTCCCCACTCCCCCGTCCCCACTCCCCGTCCCCACTCACCGTCGCCACTCACCGACCCCACTCACCGTCCCCACTCTCCGTCCCCTCTCACGGTCCCCACTCCCCGTCCCCACTCCCCGTCCCCACTCCCCGTCCCCACTCCCAGTCCCCACTCCCCGTACCCTCTCCCCGTCCCCTCTCCCCGTCCCCTCTCCCCGTCCCCTCTCCCCGTCCCCTCTCTCCGTCCCCACTACCCGTCCCCTCTCCCCGTCCCCTCTCCCCGTCCCCTCTCCCCGTCCCCACTCCCCGTCCCCACTCAGTGTCGCCACTCACCGTCCCCACTCAAAGTCCCCACTCCCCGTACCCACTCCCCGTCCCCACTACCAGTCCCCACTCCCCGTCCCCTCTCCCCGTCCCCTCTCCCCGTCCCCTCTCCCCGTCCCCTCTCCCCGTCCCCTCTCTCCGTCCCCACTACCCGTCCCCTCTCCCCGTCCCCTCTCCCCGTCCCCACTCCCCGTCCCCTCTCCCCGTCCCCACTCCCCGTCCCCACTCCCCGTCCCCTCACCCCGTCCCCTCACCCCGTCCCCGCACCCCGTCCCCACTCACCGTCCCCACTCCCCGTCCCCACTCACCGTCCCCACTCCCCGTCCCCACTCACCGTCCCCACTCATCGTCCCCACTCCCCGTCCCCTCTCCCCGTCCACTCTCCCCGTCCCCTCTCCCCGTCCCCACTCCCCGTCCCCACTCCCCGTCCCCACTCTCCGTCCCCACTCCCCGTATCCACTCCCCGTCCTCACTCCCCGTCCCCACTCCCCGTCCCCACTCCCCCTATCCACTCCCCCTATCCACTCCCCCTATCCACTCCCCGTATCCACTCCCCGTATCCACTCCCCGTATCCACTCCCCGTCCCTACTCCCCGTCCCCACGCCCCGTCCCCACGCCCCGTCCCCACTCTCCGTCCCCACTCCCCGTCCTCACTCCCCGTCCTCACTCCCCGTCCTCACTCCCCGTCCTCACTCCCCGTCCCCACTCCCCGTCCCCACTCCCCGTCCCCACTCCCCGTATCCACTCCGCGTCCCCATTCCCCGTGTCCACTCCCCGTATCCACTCCCCGTATCCACTCCCCGTATCCACTCCCCGTATCCACTCCCCGTATCCACTCCCCGTCCCCACTCCCCGTCCCCACTCCCCGTCCCCACTCAGTGTCGCCACTCACCGTCCCCACTCAAAGTCCCCACTCCCCGTACCCACTCCCCGTACCCACTCCCCGTCCCCACTCCCAGTCCCCACTCCCCGTACCCTCTCCCCGTCCCCTCTCCCCGTCCCCTCTCCCCGTCCCCTCTCCCCGTCCCCTCTCTCCGTCCCCACTACCCGTCCCCTCTCCCCGTCCCCTCTCCCCGTCCCCTCTCCCCGTCCCCACTCCCCGTCCCCACTCAGTGTCGCCACTCACCGTCCCCACTCAAAGTCCCCACTCCCCGTACCCACTCCCCGTCCCCACTACCAGTCCCCACTCCCCGTCCCCTCTCCCCGTCCCCTCTCCCCGTCCCCTCTCCCCGTCCCCTCTCCCCGTCCCCTCTCCCCGTCCCCTCTCTCCGTCCCCACTACCCGTCCCCTCTCCCCGTCCCCTCTCCCCGTCCCCACTCCCCGTCCCCTCTCCCCGTCCCCACTCCCCGTCCCCACTCCCCGTCCCCTCACCCCGTCCCCTCACCCCGTCCCCGCACCCCGTCCCCACTCACCGTCCCCACTCCCCGTCCCCACTCACCGTCCCCACTCCCCGTCCCCACTCACCGTCCCCACTCATCGTCCCCACTCCCCGTCCCCTCTCCCCGTCCACTCTCCCCATCCCCTCTCCCCGTCCCCACTCCCCGTCCCCACTCCCCGTCCCCACTCTCCGTCCCCACTCCCCGTATCCACTCCCCGTCCTCACTCCCCGTCCCCACTCCCCGTCCCCACTCCCCCTATCCACTCCCCCTATCCACTCCCCGTATCCACTCCCCGTATCCACTCCCCGTATCCACTCCCCGTCCCTACTCCCCGTCCCCACGCCCCGTCCCCACGCCCCGTCCCCACTCTCCGTCCCCACTCTCCGTCCCCACTCTCCGTCCCCACTCACCGTCCCCACTCAATGTAGCCACTGCCCGTCCCCACTGCCCGTCCCCTCTCCCCGTCCCCACTCACTGTCCCCACTCCATGTAGCCACTCCCCGTCCCCACTCCTCGTCCCCACTCCCCCGTCCCCACTCCCCGTCCCCACTCACCGTCGCCACTCACCGACCCCACTCACCGTCGCCACTCACCGTCCCCACTCTCCGTCCCCTCTCGCGGTCCCCACTCCCCGTCCCCACTCCCCGTCCCCACTCCCCGTCCCCACTCCCCGTCCCCACTCCCCGTCCCCACTCCCCGTCCCCACTCTCCGTCCCCACTCTCCGTCCCCACACTCCGTCCCCACTCCTCGTCCCCACTCCCCCGTCCCCACTCCCCGTCCCCACTCACCGTCGCCACTCACCGACCCCACTCACCGTCCCCACTCTCCGTCCCCTCTCACGGTCCCCACTCCCCGTCCCCACTCCCCGTCCCAACTCCCCGTCCCCACTCCCCGTCCCCACTCCCCGTCCCCACTCCCCGTCCCCACTCCCCGTCCCCACTCTCCGTCCCCACTCTCCGTCCCCACGCTCCGTCCCAACTCTCCGTCCCCACTCTCCGTCCACACTCTCCGTCCCCACTCACCGTCCCCGCGCCCCGTTCCCGCTCCCCGTCCCCGCTCCCCGTCCCCAAGCCCCGTCCCCACGCCCCGTCCCCACTCCCCGTCCCCACTCCCCGTCCCCTCTCACCGTCCCCACTCCATGTAGCCACTCCCTGTCCCCACTCCTCGTCCCCACTCCCCCGTCCCCACTCCCCGTCCCCACTCACCGTCGCCACTCACCGACCCCACTCACCGTCGCCACTCACCGTCCCCACTCTCCGTCCCCTCTCACGGTCCCCACTCCCCGTCCCCACTCCCCGTCCCCACTCCCCGTCCCCACTCCCCGTCCCCACTCCCCGTCCCCACTCTCCGTCCCCACGCTCCGTCCCCACTCTCCGTCCCCACTCTCCGTCCCCACTCTCCGTCCCCACTCTCCGTCCCCACTCCCCGTCCCCACTCACCGTCCCCACTCCCCGTCCCCTCTCCCCGTCCCCTCTCCCCGTCCCCACTCCCCGTCCCCACTCCCCGTATGCACTCCCCGTATCCACTCCCCGTATCCACTCCCCGTCCTCACTCCCCGTCCCCACTCCACGTCCCCACTCCCCGTCCCCACTCCCCGTCCCCACTCCCCGTATCCACTCCGCGTCCCCATTCCCCGTGTCCACTCCCCGTATCCACTCCCCGTATCCACTCCCCATATCCACTCCCCGTCCCCACTCCCCGTCCCCACTCCCCGTCCCCACTCCCCGTCCCCACTCAGTGTCGCCACTCACCGTCCCCACTCAAAGTCCCCACTCCCCGTACCCACTCCCCGTACCCACTCCCAGTCCCCACTCCCCGTCCCCTCTCCCCGTCCCCTCTCCCCGTCCCCTCTCCCCGTCACCTCTCTCCGTCCCCACTACCCGTCCCCTCTCCCCGTCCCCTCTCCCCGTCCCCTCTCCCCGTCCCCACTCCCCGTCCCCACTCAGTGTCGCCACTCACCGTCCCCACTCACCGTCCCCACTCAAAGTCCCCACTCCCCGTACCCACTCCCCGTCCCCACTCCCAGTCCCCACTCCCCGTCCCCTCTCCCCGTCCCCTCTCCCCGTCCCCTCTCCCCGTCCCGTCTCCCCGTCCCCACTACCCGTCCCCTCTCCCCGTCCCCTCTCCCCGTCCCCTCTCCCCGTCCCCTCTCCCCGTCCCCACTCCCCGTCCCCACTCCCCGTCCCCTCTCCCCGTCCCCGCTCCCCGTCCCCGCTCCCAGTCCCCGCTCCCCGTCCCCGCTCGCCGTCAGCACTCCCCGTCCCCACTCCCCGTCTCCACTCACCGTCCCCACTCACCGTCCCCACTCACCGTCCCCACTCTCCGTCTCCACTCACCGTCCCCACTCCCCGTCCCCACTCCCCGTCCGCACTCCCCGTCCCCACTCCCCGTCCCCACTCCCCGTCCCCACTCCCCGTCCCCACTCCCCGTCCCCACTCCCCGTATCCACTCCGCGTCCCCACTCCCCGTGTCCACTCCCCGTATCCACTCCCCGTCCCCACTCCCCGTCCCCACTCCCCGTACCCACTCCCCGTCCCCACTCCCCGTCCCCACTCAGTGTCGCCACTCACCGTCCCCACTCAAAGTCCCCACTCACCGTCCCCACTCCCCGTCCCCACTCCCCGTCCCCACTCCCCGTCCCCACTCCCAGTCCCCACTCCCAGTCCCCACTCCCAGTCCCCACTCCCCGTCCCCTCTCCCCGTCCCCACTCCTCGTTCCCACTCCTCGTTCCCACTCCTCGTTCCAGCTCACCGTCCCCGCTCCCCGTCCCCGCTCCCCGTCCCCTCACCCCGTCCCCGCTCCCCGTCCCCACTCACCGTCCCCACTCCCCGTCCCCACTCAACGTCCCCACTCCACGTCCCCTCTCCCCGTCCCCTCTCCCCGTCCCCACTCCCCGTCCCCACTCCCCGTCCCCACTTCCCGTATCCACTCCCCGTATCCACTCCCCGTCCCCACTCCCCGTCCCCACGCCCCGTCCCCACGCCCCGTCCCCACGCCCCGTCCCCACGCCCCGTCCCCACGCCCCGTCCCCAAGCCCCGTCCCCACGCCCCGTCCCCACTCCACGTATCCACTCCCCGTCCCCACTCCCCGTCCCCACTCCCCGTCCCCTCGTCCCGTCCCGTCTCCCCGTCCCCACTACCCGTCCCCACTCCCCGTCCCCACTCCCCGTCCCCACACCCCATCCCCACTCCCCGTCCCCACTCCCCGTATCCACTCCCCGTATCCACTCCCCGTCCTCACTCCCCGTCCTCACTCCCCGTCCCCACTCCCCGTCCCCACTCCCCGTCCCCACTCCCCGTATCCACTCCCCGTATACACTCCCCATATCCACTCCCCGTCCCTACTCCCCGTCCCCGCGCCCCGTCCCCGCGCCCCGTCCCCGCGCCCCGTCCCCGCGCCCCGTCCCCGCGCCCCGTCCCCGCTCCCCGTCCCCGCTCCCCGTCCCCGCTCCCCGTCCCCAAGCCCCGTCCCCACGCCCCGTCCCAACTCCCCGTCCCCACTCCCCGTCCCCTCTCCCCGTCCCCACTCACCGTCCGCACTCCATGTAGCCACTCCCCGTCCCCACTCCTCGTCCCCACTCCCCCGTCCCCACTCCCCGTCCCCACTCACCGTCGCCACTCACCGACCCCACTCACCGTCGCCACTCACCGTCGCCACTCACCGTCCCCACTCTCCGTCCCCTCTCACGGTCTCCACTCCCCGTCCCCACTCCCCGTCCCCACTCCCCGTCCCCACTCCCCGTCCCCACTCCCCGTCCCCACGCTCCGTCCCCACTCTCCGTCCCCACTCCCCGTCCCCACTCCCAGTCCCCTCTCCCCGTCCCCTCTCCCCGTCCCCTCTCCCCGTCCCCTCTCCCCGTCCCCACTCCCCGTCCACACTCCACGTCCCCACTCCCCGTCCCCACTCCCCGTCCCCACTCCCCGTATCCACTCCCCGTCCTCACTCCCCGTCCTCACTCCCCGTCCTCACTCCCCGTCCACACTCCCCGTCCTCACTCCCCGTCCCCATTCCCCGTGTCCACTCCCCGTATCCACTCCCCGTATCCACTCCCCGTATCCACTCCCCGTCCCCACTCCCCGTCCCCACTCCCCGTCCCCACTCCCCGTCCCCACTCAGTGTCGCCACTCACCGTCCCCACTCAAAGTCCCCACTCCCCGTACCCACTCCCCGTACCCACTCCCCGTCCCCACTCCCAGTCCCCACTCCCCGTACCCTCTCCCCGTCCCCTCTCCCCGTCCCCTCTCCCCGTCCCCTCTCCCCGTCACCTCTCCCCGTCCCCTCTCTCCGTCCCCACTACCCGTCCCCTCTCCCCGTCCCCTCTCCCCGTCCCCTCTCCCCATCCCCTCTCCCCGTCCCCACTCCCCGTCCCCACTCAGTGTCGCCACTCACCGTCCCCACTCAAAGTCCCCACTCCCCGTACCCACTCCCCGTCCCCGCACCCCGTCCCCACTCACCGTCCCCACTCCCCGTCCCCACCTTCCGTCCCCACTCCCCGTCCCCACTCCCCGTCCCCACTCCCCGTCCCCTCTCCCCGTCCCCTCTCCCCGTCCCCACTCCCCGTCCCCACTCCCCGTCCCCACTCCCCGTATCCACTCCCCGTATCCACTCCCCGTCCTCACTCCCCGTCCTCACTCCCCGTCCCCACGTCCCGTCCCCACGCCCCGTCCCCACGCCCCGTCCCCACGCCCCGTCCCCACGCCCCGTCCCCACGCCCCGTCCCCAAGCCCCGTCCCCAAGCCCCGTCCCCACGCCCCGTCCCCACGCCCCGTCCCCACTCCACGTATCCACTCCCCGTCCCCACTCCCCGTCCCCACTCCCCGTCCCCACTCCCCGTCCCCACTCCCCGTCCCCTCGTCCCGTCCCCTCTCCCCATCCCGTCTCCCCGTCCCCACTACCCGTCCCCACTCCCCGTCCCCACTCCCCGTCCCCACTCCCCGTATCCACTCCCCGTATCCACTCCCCGTCCTCACTCCCCGTCCTCACTCCCCGTCCTCACTCCCCGTCCCCACTCCCCGTCCCCACTCCCCGTATCCACTCCCCGTATACACTCCCCATATCCACTCCCCGTCCCTACTCCCCGTCCCCGCGCCCCGTCCCCGCGCCCCGTCCCCGCGCCCCTTCCCCGCGCCCCGTCCCCGCTCCCCGTCCCCGCTCCCCGTCCCTGCTCCCCGTCCCCAAGCCCCGTCCCCACGCCCCGTCCCCACTCCCCGTCCCCTCTCCCCGTCCCCACTCACCGTCCCCACTCCATGTAGCCACTCCCCGTCCCCACTCCTCGTCCCCACTCCCCCGTCCCCACTCCCCGTCCCCACTCACCGTCGCCACTCACCGACCCCACTCACCGTCGCCACTCACCGTCCCCACTCTCCGTCCCCTCTCACGGTCCCCACTCCCCGTCCCCACTCCCCGTCCCAACTCCCCGTCCCCACTCCCCGTCCCCACTCCCCGTCCCCACTCCCCGTCCCCACTCCCCGTCCCCACTCCCCGTCCCCACTCTCCGTCCCCACGCTCCGTCCCCACTCTCCGTCCCCACTCTCCGTCCCCACTCTCCGTCCCCACTCTCCGTCCCCACTCACCGTCCCCACTCCCCGTCCCCACTCCCCGTCCCCACTCCCCGTCCCCTCTCCCCGTCCCCTCTCCCCGTCCCCTCTCCCCGTCCCCACTCCCCGTCCCCACTCCCCGTCCCCACTCCCCATCCCCACTCCCCGTATCCACTCCCCGTCCTCACTCCCCGTCCTCACTCCCCGTCCTCACTCCCCGTCCCCACTCCCCGTCCCCACTCCCCGTATCCACTCCGCGTCCCCATTCCCCGTGTCCACTCCCCGTATCCACTCCCCGTCCCCACTCCCCGTCCCCACTCCCCGTCCCCACTCCCCGTCCCCACTCAGTGTCGCCACTCACCGTCCCCACTCAAAGTCCCCACTCCCCGTACCCACTCCCCGTACCCACTCCCCGTACCCACTCCCCGTCCCCACTCCCAGTCCCCACTCCCCGTACCCTCTCCCCGTCCCCTCTCCCCGTCCCCTCTCCCCGTCCCCTCTCCCCGTCCCCTCTCTCCGTCCCCACTACCCGTCCCCTCTCCCCGTCCCCTCTCCCCGTCCCCTCTCCCCGTCCCCACTCCCCGTCCCCACTCAGTGTCGCCACTCACCGTCCCCACTCAAAGTCCCCACTCCCCGTACCCACTCCCCGTCCCCACTCCCAGTCCCCACTCCCCGTCCCCTCTCCCCGTCCCCTCTCCCCGTCCCCTCTCCCCGTCCCCACTACCCGTCCCCTCTCCCCGTCCCCTCTCCCCGTCCCCTCTCCCCGTCCCCACTCCCCGTCCCCTCTCCCCGTCCCCACTCCCCGTCCCCACTCCCCGTCCCCTCACCCCGTCCCCGCACCCCGTCCCCACTCACCGTCCCCACTCCCCGTCCCCACTCACCGTCCCCACTCCCCGTCCCCACTCACCGTCCCCACTCACCGTCCCCACTCCCCGTCCCCACTCCCCGTCCCCTCTCCCCGTCCACTCTCCCCGTCCCCTCTCCCCGTCCCCACTCCCCGTCCCCACTCTCCGTCCCCACTCTCCGTCCCCACTCTCCGTCCCCACTCCCCGTATCCACACCCCGTATCCACTCCCCGTCCTCACTCCCCATCCCCACTCCCCGTCCCCACTCCCCGTATCCACTCCCCCTATCCACTCCCCGTATCCACTCCCCGTATCCACTCCCCGTCCCTACTCCCCGTCCCCACGCCCCGTCCCCACGCCCCGTCCCCACTCTCCGTCCCCACTCTCCGTCCCCACTCTCCGTCCCCACTCTCCGTCCCCACTCTCCGTCCCCACTCACCGTCCCCACTCAATGTAGCCACTGCCCGTCCCCACTGCCCGTCCCCTCTCCCCGTCCCCACTCACCGTCCCCACTCCATGTAGCCACTCCCCGTCCCCACTCCTCGTCCCCACTCCCCCGTCCCCACTCACCGTCGCCACTCACCGACCCCACTCACCGTCGCCACTCACCGTCCCCACTCTCCGTCCCCTCTCACGGTCCCCACTCCCCGTCCCCACTCCCCGTCCCAACTCCCCGTCCCAACTCCCCGTCCCCACTCCCCGTCCCCACTCCCCGTCCCCACTCCCCGTCCCCACTCTCCGTCCCCACTCTCTGTCCCCACTCCTCGTCCCCACTCCCCCGTCCCCACTCCCCGTCCCCACTCACCGTCGCCACTCACCGACCCCACTCACCGTCCCCACTCTCCGTCCCCTCTCACGGTCCCCACTCCCCGTCCCCACTCCCCGTCCCCACTCCCCGTCCCAACTCCCCGTCCCCACTCCCCGTCCCCACTCTCTGTCCCCACTCTCCGTCCCCACGCTCCGTCCCCACTCTCCGTCCCCACTCTCCGTCCCCACTCTCCGTCCCCACTCTCCGTCCCCACTCACCGTCCCCACTCCCAGTCCCCTCTCCCCGTCCCCACTCCCCGTCCCCACTCCCCGTCCCCACTCCCCGTCCCCACTCCCCGTCCCCACTCCCCGTATCCACTCCCCGTCCTCACTCCCCGTCCTCACTCCCCGTCCTCACTCCCCGTCCTCACTCCCCGTCCCCACTCCCCGTCCCCACTCCCCGTATCCACTCCGCGTCCCCATTCCCCGTGTCCACTCCCCGTATCCACTCCCCGTATCCACTCCCCGGATCCACTCCCCGTATCCACTCCCCGTCCCCACTCCCCGTCCCCACTCCCCGTCCCCACTCCCCGTCCCCACTCAGTGTCGCCACTCACCGTCCCCACTCAAAGTCCCCACTCCCCGTACCCACTCCCCGTACCCACTCCCCGTCCCCACTCCCAGTCCCCACTCCCCGTACCCTCTCCTCGTCCCCTCTCCCCGTCCCCTCTCCCCGTCCCCTCTCCCCGTCCCCTCTCTCCGTCCCCACTACCCGTCCCCTCTCCCCGTCCCCTCTCCCCGTCCCCACTCCCCGTCCCCACTCAGTGTCGCCACTCACCGTCCCCACTCAAAGTCCCCACTCCCCGTACCCACTCCCCGTCCCCACTCCCAGTCCCCACTCCCCGTCCCCTCTCCCCGTCCCCTCTCCCCGTCCCATCTCCCCGTCCCCTCTCCCCGTCCCTACTACCCGTCCCCTCTCCCCGTCCCCTCTCCCCGTCCCCACTCCCCGTCCCCTCTCCCCGTCCCCACTCCCCGTCCCCACTCCCCGTCCCCTCACCCCGTCCCCGCACCCCGTCCCCACTCACCGTCCCCACTCCCCGTCCCCACTCACCGTCCCCACTCACCGTCCCCACTCCCCGTCCCCACTCCCCGTCCCCTCTCCCGGTCCCCTCTCCCCGTCCCCTCTCCCCGTCCCCACTCCCCGTCCCCACTCCCCGTCCCCACTCCCCGTATCCACTCCCTGTCCTCACTCCGCGTCCCCACTCCCCGTCCCCACTCCCCGTATCCACTCCCCCTATCCACTCCCCGTATCCTCTCCCCGTATCCACTCCCCGTCCCTACTCCCCGTCCCCACGCCCCGTCCCCACGCCACGTCCCCACTCTCCGTCCCCACTCTCCGTCCCCACTCTCCGTCCCCACTCTCCGTCCCCACTCTCTGTCCCCACTCTCCGTCCCCACTCACCGTCCCCACTCAATGTAGCCACTGCCCGTCCCCACTGCCCGTTCCCACTCCTCCTTTTCGCTCCTCGTTCCCGCTCACCGTATCCACTCCCCGTATCCACTCCCCGTCCCCACTCCCCTCTCACTGTCCCCACAACCTACTCCCCGTCCCCACTCCCCGTCCCCACTCCCCGTCCCCACGCACCGTCCCTACTCCCCGTCCCCACTCCCCGTCCCCACTCAATGTAGCCACTCCCCGTCCCCACTCCCCACTCCCCGTCCTCACTCCCCACTCCCCGTCCCCACTCCCCACTCCCCGTCGCAACTCCTCACTCCCCGTCCCCACTCCCCGTCCCCACTCTTACTACTCACTCAACGTCCCCACTCCCCGTCCCCACTCCCCGTCCCCACTCCCCGTCCCCACTCCCCGTCCCCACAACCCGTCCCCACAACCCGTCCCCACAACCCGTCCCCACAACCCGTCCCCACTCCCCACTCCCCGTCCCCACTCCCCGTCCCCACAACCCCTCCCCACTACCCCTCCCCACTACCCGTCCCCACTCAACGTCCCCACTCCCCCTCCCCACTCCCCGTCCCCACTCCCTGTCCCCACTCCCCGTCCCCACTCAACGTCCCCACTCAACGTCCCCTCTCCCCGTCCCCTCTCGGCGTCCCCTCTCGGCGTCCCCTCTCGGCGTCCCCCCTTGGCATCCCCCCTCCCCGTCCCGACTCCCCGTCCCGACTCCCCGTCCCCACTCAATGTAGCCACTCCCCGTCCCCAGTCCTCGTCCCCACTCCTCGTCCCCACTCCCCGTCCCCACTCCCCGTCCCCACTCCCCACTCCCCGTCCCCACACCCTTTCCCCACTCCCCGTCCCCACTCCCCACTCCCCATCCCCACTCCCCGTCCCCACACCCCGTCCCCACTCCCCGTCCCCACTCCCCGTCCCCACTCCCCGTCCCCACTCCCCTACCCATCTCCCCGTCCCCACTCCCCGTCCCCACTCCCCGTCCCCACTCCCCGTCCCCACTCCCCGTCCCCACTCCCCGTCCCCTCTCCCCGTCCCCTCTCCCCGTCCCCACTCCCCGTCCCCACTCAATGTAGCCACTCCCCGTCCCCACTCCCCGTCCCCACTCCTCGTCCCCACTCCTCATCCCCACTCCCCATCCCCACTCGCCGTCCCCACTCCCCGTCCCCACTCCCCGTCCCCACTCCCCGTCGCCACTCACCGTCGCTACTCACCGTCCCCACTCTCCGTCCCCACTCCCCGTCCCCACTCCCCGTCCCCACTCCCTTTCCCCAAACCGCACTCCCCGTCCCCACTCCCCACTCCCCGTCCCCACTCCCCGTCCCCACTCCCCGTCCCCACTCCCCGACCCATCTCCCCGGCCCCACTCCCCTCCCCACTCCCCGTCCCCACTCCCCGTCCCCACACCCCGTCCCCTCTCCCCGTCCCCTCTCCCCGTCCCCTCTCCCCGTCCCCTCTCCCCGTCCCCTCTCCCTGACCCCTCTCCCCGACCCCACTCCCCGTCCCCTCTCCCCGTCCCCTCTCCCCGTCCCCTCTACCCGTCCCCACTCACCGTCCCCACTCAGCGTCCCCACTCAGCGTCCCCACTCCCCGTCCCCACTCCCCGTCCCCACTCCCCGTCCCCACTCCCCGTCCCCACTCGCCGTCCCCACTCGCCGACCCCACTCCACGACCCCACTCCCCGTCCCCACTCCCCGACCCCACTCCCCGACCCCACTCCCCGACCCCACTCCCCGAAACCACTCCCCGACCCCACTCCCCGTCCCCACTCCCCGTCCCCACTCCCCGTCCCCACTGCTCGTCCCCACTCCCCGTCGCCACTCACCGTCCCCACTCTCTGTCCCTCTCATGGTCCCAGCTCCCCGTCCCCGCCCCCCGTCCCCGCCCCCCGTCACCGCTCCCCGTCACCGCTCAATGTAGCCACTCCCCGTCCCCAGTCCTCGTCCCCACTCCCCGTCCCCACTCCTCGTTTTCGCTCCTCGTTCCCGCTCACCGTATCCACTCCCCGAATCCACTCACCGTCCCCACTCCCCGTCCCCACGCCCCGTCCCCTCTCCCCGTCCCCTCTCCCCGTCCCCACTCCCCGACCCCACTCCTCGTTTTCGCTCCTCGTTCCCGCTCACCGTATCCATTCCCCGTATCCACTCCCCGTATCCACTCCCCGTATCCACTCCCCGAATCCACTCCCCGTCCCCACTCCCCGTCCCCACTCCCCGTCCCCACTCCCCGTCCCCACTCCCCGTCCCCACTCACCGTCCCCACTCTCCGTCCCCACTCTCCGTCCCCACTCGCCGTCCCCACTCGCCGTCCCCACTCGCCGTCCCCACTCAATGTAGCCACTGCCCGTCCCCGCTCCTCGTTCCCGCTCCTCGTTTTCGCTCCTCGTTCCCGCTCCCCGTCCCCGCTCCCCGTCCCCGCTCCCCGTCCCCGCTCCCCGTCCCCGCTCCCCGTACCCGCTCCCCGTCCCCGCTCAACGTCCCCGCTCCCAGTCCCCGCTCCCCGTCCCCGCTCCCCGTCAGCACTCCCCGTCCCCACTCCCCGTCTCCACTCACCGTCTCCACTCACCGTCCCCACTCTCTGTCCCCACTCCCCGTCCCCACTCACCGTCTCCACTCACCGTCCCCACTCCCCGTCCCCACTCCCCGTCCGCACTCCCCGTCCCCACACCCGTCCCCACGCCCCGTCCCCACGCCCCGTCCCCACGCCCCGTCCCCACGCCCCGTCCCCAAGCCCCGTCCCCACGCCCCGTCCCCACGCCCCGTCCCCACGCCCCGTCCCCACTCCACGTATCCACTCCCCGTCCCCACTCCCCGTCCCCACTCCCCGTCCCCGCTCCCCGTCCCCTCGTCCCGTCCCCTCTCCCCGTCCCGTCTCCACTCCCCGTCCCCACTCCCCGTCCCCACACCCCGTCCCCACTCCCCGTCCCCACTCCCCGTATCCACTCCCCGTATCCACTCCCCGTCCTCACTCCCCGTCCTCACTCCCCGTCCCCACTCCCCGTCCCCACTCCCCGTATCCACTCCCCATATACAGTCCCCGTATCCACTCCCCATCCCTACTCCCCGTCCCCACGCCCCGTCCCCGCGCCCCGTCCCCGCGCCCCGTCCCCGCGCCCCGTCCCCGCGCCCCGTCCCCGCTCCCCGTCCCCGCTCCCCGTCCCCGCTCCCCGTCCCCAAGCCCCGTCCCCACGCCCCGTCCCCACGCCCCGTCCCCACTCCCCGTCCCCTCTCCCCATCCCCACTCACCGTCCCCACTCCATGTAGCCACTCCCCGTCCCCACTCCTCGTCCCCACTCCCCGTCCCCACTCCCCGTCCCCACTCACCGTCGCCACTCACCGACCCCACTCACCGTCGCCACTCACCGTCGCCACTCACCGTCCCCACTCACCGTCCCCACTCTCCGTCCCCTCTCACGGTCCCCACTCCCCGTCCCCACTCCCCGTCCTCACTCCCCGTCCCCACTCCCCGTCCCCACTCTCCGTCCCCACGCTCCGTCCCCACTCTCCGTCCCCACTCTCCGTCCCCACTCTCCGTCCCCACTCCCCGTCCCCACTCCCCGTCCCCACTCCCCGTCCCCACACCCCGTCCCCTCTCCCCGTCCCCTCTCCCCGTCCCCTCTCCCCGTCCCCACTCCCCGTCCCCACTCCCCGTCCCCACTCCCCGTCCCCACTCCCCGTATTCACTCCCCGTATCCACTCCCCGTATCCACTCCCCGTCCTCACTCCCCGTCCCCACTCCCCGTCCCCACTCCCCGTCCCCACTCCCCGTATCCACTCCGCGTCCCCATTCCCCGTGTCCACTCCCCGTATCCACTCCCCGTATCCACTCCCCATATCCACTCCCCGTCCCCACTCCCCGTCCCCACTCCCCGTCCCCACTCAGTGTCGCCACTCACCGTCCCCACTCAAAGTCCCCACTCCCCGTACCCACTCCCCGTACCCACTCCCCGTCCCCACTCCCCGTCCCCTCTCCCCGTCCCCTCTCCCCGTCCCCTCTCCCCGTCCCCTCTCTCCGTCCCCACTACCCGTCCCCTCTCCCCGTCCCCTCTCCCCGTCCCCTCTCCCCGTCCCCTCTCCCCGTCCCCACTCCCCGTCCCCACTCCCCGTCCCCACTCAGTGTCGCCACTCACCGTCCCCACTCAAAGTCCCCACTCCCCGTACCCACTCCCCGTCCCCACTCCCAGTCCCCACTCACCGTCCCCTCTCCCCGTCTCCTCTCCCCGTCCCCTCTCCCCGTCCCCTCTCCCCGTCCCCACTACCCGTCCCCTCTCCCCGTCCCCTCTCCCCGTCCCCACTCCCCGTCCCCTCTCCCCGTCCCCACTCCCCGTCCCCACTCCCCGTCCCCTCACCCCGTCCCCGCACCCCGTCCCCACTCACCGTCCCCACTCCCCGTCCCCACTCACCGTCCCCACTCCCCGTCCCCACTCACCGTCCCCACTCCCCGTCCCCACTCCCCGTCCCCACTCCCCGTCCCCACTCCCCGTATCCACTCCCCGTCCTCACTCCCCGTCCCCACTCCCCGTCCCCACTCCCCGTATCCACTCCCCGTATCCACTCCCCGTATCCACTCCCCGTCCCTACTCCCCGTCCCCACGCCCCGTCCCCACGCCCCGTCCCCACGCCCCGTCCCCACGTCCCGTCCCCACGCCCCGTCCCCAAGCCCCGTCCCCAAGCCCCGTCCCCACGCCCCGTCCCCACGCCCCGTCCCCACGCCCCTTCCCCACGCCCCGTCCCCACACCACGTATCCACTCCCCGTCCCCACTCCCCGTCCCCACTCCCCGTCCCCACTCCCCGTCCCCTCGTCCCGTCCCCTCTCCCCGTCCCGTCTCCCCGTCCCGTCTCCCCGTCCCCACTCCCCGTCCCCACTCCCCGTCCCCACTCCCCGTACCCACACCCCATCCCCACACCCCGTCCCCACTCCCCGTCCCCACTCCCCGTATCCACTCCCCGTATCCACTCCCCGTATCCACTCCCCGTCCTCACTCCCCGTCCCCACTCCTCGTATCCACTCCCCGTATACACTCCCCGTATCCACTCCCCGTCCCTACTCCCCGTCCCCGCGCCCCGTCCCCGCGCCCCGTCCCCGCGCCCCGTCCCCGCGCCCCGTCCCCGCGCCCCGTCCCCGCTCCCCGTCCCCGCTCCCCGTCCCCAAGCCCCGTCCCCAAGCCCCGTCCCCACGCCCCGTCCCCACTCCCCGTCCCCACTCCCCGTCCCCACTCCCCGTCCCCTCTCCCCGTCCCCTCTCCCCGTCCCCACTCACCGTCCCCACTCCATGTAGCCACTCCCCGTCCCCACTCCTCGTCCCCACTCCCCGTCCCCACTCCCCGTCCCCACTCCCCGTCCCCACTCACCGTCGACACTCACCGACCCCACTCACCGTCGCCACTCACCGTCCCCACTCTCCGTCCCCTCTCACAGTCCCCACTCCCCGTCCCCACTCCCCGTCCCCACTCCCCGTCCCCACTCCCCGTCCCCACTCTCCGTCCCCACTCTCCGTCCCCACGCTCCGTCCCCACGCTCCGTCCCCACTCTCCGTCCCCACTCTCCGTCCCCATTCACCGTCCCCACTCCCCGTCCCCACTCCCCGTCCCCACTCCCCGTCCCCACTCCCCGTCCCCACTCCCCTTCCCCTCTCCCCGTCCCCTCTCCCCGTCCCCTCTCCCCGTCCCCTCTCCCCGTCCACTCTCCCTGTCCCCACTCCCCGTCCCCACTCCCCGTCCCCACTCCCCGTTCCCACTCCCCGTCCCCACTCCCCGTATTCACTCCCCGTATCCACTCCTAGTATCCACTCCCCGTCCTCACTCCCCGTCCTCACTCCCCGTCCTCACTCCCCGTCCTCACTCCCCGTCCCCACTCCCCGTCCCCACTCCCCGTATCCACTCCGCGTCCCCATTCCCCGTGTCCACTTCCCGTATTCACTCCCCGTATCCACTCCCCGTATCCACTCCCCGTCCCCACTCCGCGTTCCCACTCAGTGTCGCCACTCACCGTCCCCACTCAAAGTCCCCACTCCCCGTACCCACTCCCCGTCCCCACTCCCAGTCCCCACTCCCCGTCCCCTCTCCCCGTCCCCACTCCCAGTCCCCACTCCCCGTCCCCTCTCCCCGTCCCCACTCGCCGTCCCCACTCAATGTAGCCACTGCCCGTCCCCGCTCCTCGTTCCCACTCCTCGTTTTCGCTCCTCGTTCCCGCTCCCCGTCCCCGCTCCCCGTCCCCGCTCCCCGTCCCCGCTCCCCGTCCCCGCTCCCCGTCCCCGCTCCCCGTACCCGCTCCCCGTCCCCGCTCAACGTCCCCGCTCCCAGTCCCCGCTCCCCGTCCCCGCTCCCCGTCAGCACTCCCCGTCCCCACTCCCCGTCTCCACTCACCGTCTCCACTCACCGTCCCCACTCTCTGTCCCCACTCCCCGTCCCCACTCACCGTCTCCACTCACCGTCCCCACTCCCCGTCCCCACTCCCCGTCCGCACGCCCCGTCCCCACGCCCCGTCCCCACGCCCCGTCCCCACGCCCCGTCCCCAAGCCCCGTCCCCACGCCCCGTCCCCACGCCCCGTCCCCACGCCCCGTCCCCACTCCACGTATCCACTCCCCGTCCCCACTCCCCGTCCCCACACCCCGTCCCCACTCCCCGTCCCCACTCCCCGTATCCACTCCCCGTATCCACTCCCCGTCCTCACTCCCCGTCCTCACTCCCCGTCCCCACTCCCCGTCCCCACTCCCCGTATCCACTCCCCATATACAGTCCCCGTATCCACTCCCCGTCCCTACTCCCCATCCCCACGCCCCGTCCCCGCACCCTGTCCCCGCGCCCCGTCCCCGCGCCCCGTCCCCGCGCCCCGTCCCCGCTCCCCGTCCCCGCTCCCCGTCCCCGCTCCCCGTCCCCAAGCCCCGTCCCCACGCCCCGTCCCCACGCCCCGTCCCCACTCCCCGTCCCCACTCCCCGTCCCCTCTCCCCATCCCCACTCACCGTCCCCACTCCATGTAGCCACTCCCCGTCCCCACTCCTCGTCCCCACTCCTCGTCCCCACTCCCCGTCCCCACTCCCCGTCCCCACTCACCGTCGCCACTCACCGTCGCCACTCACCGACCCCACTCACCGTCGCCACTCACCGTCGCCACTCACCGTCCCCACTCACCGTCCCCACTCTCCGTCCCCTCTCACGGTCCCCACTCCCCGTCCCCACTCCCCGTCCCCACTCCCCGTCCCCACTCCCCGTCCCCACTCCCCGTCCCCACTCTCCGTCCCCACTCTCCGTCCCCACGCTCCGTCCCCACTCTCCGTCCCCACTCTCCGTCCCCACTCTCCGTCCCCACTCCCCGTCCCCACTCCCCGTCCCCACTCCCCGTCCCCACTCCCCGTCCCCACTCCCCGTCCCCACACCCCGTCCCCTCTCCCCGTCCCCTCTCCCCGTCCCCTCTCCCCGTCCCCACTCCCCGTCCCCACTACCCGTCCCCACTCCCCGTCCCCACTCCCCGTATTCACTCCCCGTATCCACTCCCCGTATCCACTCCCCGTCCTCACTCCCCGTCCCCACTCCCCGTCCCCACTCCCCGTCCCCACTCCCCGTATCCACTCCGCGTCCCCATTCCCCGTGTCCACTCCCCGTATCCACTCCCCGTATCCACTCCCCGTATCCACTCCCCGTCCCCACTCCCCGTCCCCACTCCCCGTCCCCACTCAGTGTCGCCACTCACCGTCCCCACTCAAAGTCCCCACTCCCCGTACCCACTCCCCGTACCCACTCCCCGTCCCCACTCCCCGTCCCCTCTCCCCGTCCCCTCTCCCCGTCCCCTCTCCCCGTCCCCTCTCCCCGTCCCCTCTCTCCGTCCCCACTACCCGTCCCCTCTCCCCGTCCCCTCTCCCCGTCCCCTCTCCCCGTCCCCTCTCCCCGTCCCCACTCCCCGTCCCCACTCCCCGTCCCCACTCAGTGTCGCCACTCACCGTCCCCACTCAAAGTCCCCACTCCCCGTACCCACTCCCCGTCCCCACTCCCCGTCCCCAAGCCCCGTCCCCACGCCCCGTCCCCACGCCCCGTCCCCACTCCCCGTCCCCACTCCCCGTCCCCTCTCCCCATCCCCACTCACCGTCCCCACTCCATGTAGCCACTCCCCGTCCCCACTCCTCGTCCCCACTCCCCGTCCCCACTCCCCGTCCCCACTCACCGTCGCCACTCACCGTCGCCACTCACCGACCCCACTCACCGTCGCCACTCACCGTCGCCACTCACCGTCCCCACTCACCGTCCCCACTCTCCGTCCCCTCTCACGGTCCCCACTCCCCGTCCCCACTCCCCGTCCTCACTCCCCGTCCCCACTCCCCGTCCCCACTCCCCGTCCCCACTCTCCGTCCCCACTCTCCGTCCCCAATCTCCGTCCCCACTCTCCGTCCCCACGCTCCGTCCCCACTCTCCGTCCCCACTCTCCGTCCCCACTCTCCGTCCCCACTCCCCGTCCCCACTCCCCGTCCCCACTCCCCGTCCCCACACCCCGTCCCCTCTCCCCGTCCCCTCTCCCCGTCCCCTCTCCACGTCCCCACTCCCCGTCCCCACTCCCCGTCCCCACTCCCCGTCCCCACTCCCCGTATTCACTCCCCGTATCCACTCCCCGTATCCACTCCCCGTCCTCACTCCCCGTCCCCACTCCCCGTCCCCACTCCCCGTATCCACTCCTCGTCCCCATTCCCCGTGTCCACTCCCCGTATCCACTCCCCGTATCCACTCCCCGTATCCACTCCCCGTATCCACTCCCCGTCCCCACTCCCCGTCCCCACTCCCCGTCCCCACTCAGTGTCGCCACTCACCGTCCCCACTCAAAGTCCCCACTCCCCGTACCCACTCCCCGTACCCACTCCCCGTCCCCACTCCCCGTCCCCTCTCCCCGTCCCCTCTCCCCGTCCCCTCTCCCCGTCCCCTCTCTCCGTCCCCACTACCCGTCCCCTCTCCCCGTCCCCTCTCCCCGTCCCCTCTCCCCGTCCCCTCTCCCCGTCCCCTCTCCCCGTCCCCACTCCCCGTCCCCACTCCCCGTCCCCACTCAGTGTCGCCACTCACCGTCCCCACTCAAAGTCCCCACTCCCCGTACCCACTCCCCGTCCCCACTCCCAGTCCCCACTCACCGTCCCCTCTCCCCGTCCCCTCTCCCCGTCCCCTCTCCCCGTCCCCTCTCCCCGTCCCCACTACCCGTCCCCTCTCCCCGTCCCCTCTCCCCGTCCCCACTCCCCGTCCCCTCTCCCCGTCCCCACTCCCCGTCCCCACTCCCCGTCCCCTCACCCCGTCCCCGCACCCCGTCCCCACTCACCGTCCCCACTCCCCGTCCCCACTCCCCGTCCCCACTCACCGTCCCCACTCCCCGTCCCCACTCCCCGTCCCCACTCCCCGTCCCCACTCCCCGTATCCACTCCCCGTCCTCACTCCCCGTCCTCACTCCCCGTCCCCACTCCCCGTATCCACTCCCCGTATCCACTCCCCGTATCCACTCCCCGTCCCTACTCCCCGTCCCCACGCCCCGTCCCCACGCCCCGTCCCCACGCCCCGTCCCCACGCCCCGTCCCCACGCCCCGTCCCCAAGCCCCGTCCCCACGCCCCGTCCCCACGCCCCTTCCCCACGCCCCGTCCCCACACCACGTATCCACTCCCCGTCCCCACTCCCCGTCCCCACTCCCCGTCCCCACTCCCCGTCCCCACTCCCCGTCCCCTCGTCCCGTCCCCTCTCCCCGTCCCGTCTCCCCGTCCCGTCTCCCCGTCCCCACTCGCCGTCCCCACTCCCCGTACCCACACCCCATCCCCACACCCCGTCCCCACTCCCCGTCCCCACTCATCGTATCCACTCCCCGTATCCACTCCCCGTATCCACTCCCCGTCCTCACTCCCCGTCCCCACTCCTCGTATCCACTCCCCGTATACACTCTCCGTATCCACTCCCCGTCCCTACTCCCCGTCCCCGCGCCCCGTCCCCGCGCCCCGTCCCCGCGCCCCGTCCCCGCTCCCCGTCCCCGCTCCCCGTCCCCAAGCCCCGTCCCCAAGCCCCGTCCCCACGCCCCGTCCCCACTCCCCGTCCCCACTCCCCGTCCCCACTCCCCGTCCCCTCTCCCCGTCCCCTCTCCCCGTCCCCTCTCACCGTCCCCACTCCATGTAGCCACTCCCCGTCCCCACTCCTCGTCCCCACTCCCCGTCCCCACTCCCCGTCCCCACTCCCCGTCCCCACTCCCCGTCCCCACTCACCGTCGACACTCACCGACCCCACTCACCGTCGCCACTCACCGTCCCCACTCTCCGTCCCCTCTCACAGTCCCCACTCCCCGTCCCCACTCCCCGTCCCCACTCCCCGTCCCCACTCCCAGTCCCCACTCCCCGTCCCCACTCCCCGTCCCCACTCTCCGTCCCCACTCTCCGTCCCCACGCTCCGTCCCCACGCTCCGTCCCCACTCTCCGTCCCCACTCTCCGTCCCCACTCTCCGTCCCCACTCTCCGTCCCCATTCACCGTCCCCACTCCCCGTCCCCACTCCCCGTCCCCACTCCCCGTCCCCACTCCCCGTCCCCACTCCCCTTCCCCTCTCCCCGTCCCCTCTCCCCGTCCCCTCTCCCCGTCCCCTCTCCCCGTCCACTCTCCCCGTCCCCACTCCCCGTCCCCACTCCCCGTCCCCACTCCCCGTCCCCACTCCCCGTCCCCACTCCCCGTCCCCACTCCCCGTCCCCACTCCCCGTTCCCACTCCCCGTCCCCACTCCCCGTATTCACTCCCCGTATCCACTCCTAGTATCCACTCCCCGTCCTCACTCCCCGTCCTCACTCCCCGTCCTCACTCCCCGTCCCCACTCCCCGTCCCCACTCCCCGTATCCACTCCGCGTCCCCATTCCCCGTGTCCACTTCCCGTATTCACTCCCCGTATCCACTCCCCGTATCCACTCCCCGTCCCCACTCCCCGTTCCCACTCAGTGTCGCCACTCACCGTCCCCACTCAAAGTCCCCACTCCCCGTACCCACTCCCCGTCCCCACTCCCAGTCCCCACTCCCCGTCCCCTCTCCCCGTCCCCACTCCCAGTCCCCACTCCCCGTCCCCTCTCCCCGTCCCCACTCGCCGTCCCCACTCAATGTAGCCACTGCCCGTCCCCGCTCCTCGTTCCCGCTCCTCGTTTTCGCTCCTCGTTCCCGCTCCCCGTCCCCGCTCCCCGTCCCCGCTCCCCGTCCCCTCTCCCCGTCCCCGCTCCCCGTACCCGCTCCCCGTCCCCGCTCAACGTCCCCGCTCCCAGTCCCCGCTCCCCGTCCCCGCTCCCCGTCAGCACTCCCCGTCCCCACTCCCCGTCTCCACCCACCGTCTCCACTCACCTTCTCCACTCACCGTCCCCACTCTCTGTCCCCACTCCCCGTCCCCACTCACCGTCTCCACTCACCGTCCCCACTCCCCGTCCCCACTCCCCGTCCGCACTCCCCGTCCGCACTCCCCGTCCCCACACCCGTCCCCACGCCCCGTCCCCACGCCCCGTCCCCACGCCCCGTCCCCACGCCCCGTCCCCACGCCCCGTCCCCAAGCCCCGTCCCCACGCCCCGTCCCCACGCCCCGTCCCCACGCCCCGTCCCCACGCCCCGTCCCCACTCCACGTATCCACTCCCCGTCCCCACTCCCCGTCCCCACTCCCCGTCCCCGCTCCCCGTCCCCTCGTCCCGTCCCCTCTCCCCGTCCCGTCTCCACTCCCCGTCCCCACTCCCCGTCCCCACACCCCGTCCCCACTCCCCGTCCCCACTCCCCGTATCCACTCCCCGTATCCACTCCCCGTCCTCACTCCCCGTCCTCACTCCCCGTCCCCACTCCCCGTCCCCACTCCCCGTATCCACTCCCCATATACAGTCCCCGTATCCACTCCCCTTCCCTACTCCCCGTCCCCACGCCCCGTCCCCGCACCCCGTCCCCGCGCCCCGTCCCCGCGCCCCGTCCCCGCGCCCCGTCCCCGCTCCCCGTCCCCGCTCCCCGTCCCCGCTCCCCGTCCCCAAGCCCCGTCCCCACGCCCCGTCCCCACGCCCCGTCCCCACGCCCCGTCCCCACGCCCCGTCCCCACGCCCCGTCCCCACTCCCCGTCCCCACTCCCCGTCCCCTCTCCCCGTCCCCACTCACCGTCCCCACTCCATGTAGCCACTCCCCGTCCCCACTCCTTGTCCCCACTCCCCGTCCCCACTCCCCGTCCCCACTCACCGTCGCCACTCACCGTCGCCACTCACCGACCCCACTCACCGTCGCCACTCACCGTCGCCACTCACCGTCCCCACTCACCGTCCCCACTCTCCGTCCCCTCTCACGGTCCCCACTCCCCGTCCCCACTCCCCGTCCCCACTCCCCGTCCCCACTCCCCGTCCCCGCTCCCCGTCCCCACTCCCCGTCCCCACTCTCCGTCCCCACTCTCCGTCCCCACTCTCCGTCCCCACTCCCCGTCCCCACTCCCCGTCCCCACTCCCCGTCCCCACTCCCCGTCCCCACACCCCGTCCCCACACCCCGTCCCCTCTCCCCGTCCCCTCTCCCCGTCCCCACTCCCCGTCCCCACTCCCCGTCCCCACTCCCCGTCCCCACTCCCCGTATTCACTCCCCGTATCCACTCCCCGTATCCACTCCCCGTCCTCACTCCCCGTCCCCACTCCCCGTCCCCACTCCCCGTCCCCACTCCCCGTATCCACTCCGCGTCCCCATTCCCCGTGTCCACTCCCCGTATCCACTCCCCGTATCCACTCCCCGTATCCACTCCCCGTCCCCACTCCCCGTCCCCACTCCCCGTCCCCACTCAGTGTCGCCACTCACCGTCCCCACTCAAAGTCCCCACTCCCCGTACCCACTCCCCGTACCCACTCCCCGTCCCCACTCCCCGTCCCCTCTCCCCGTCCCCTCTCCCCGTCCCCTCTCCCCGTCCCCTCTCTCCGTCCCCACTACCCGTCCCCTCTCCCCGTCCCCTCTCCCCGTCCCCTCTCCCCGTCCCCTCTCCCCGTCCCCGCTCCCCGTCCCCGCTCCCCGTCCCCGCTCCCCGTCAGCACTCCCCGTCCCCACTCCCCGTCTCCACTCACCGTCTCCACTCACCGTCCCCACTCTCTGTCCCCACTCCCCGTCCCCACTCACCGTCTCCACTCACCGTCCCCACTCCCCGTGTCCACTTCCCGTATTCACTCCCCGTATCCACTCCCCGTATCCACTCCCCGTCCCCACTCCCCGTTCCCACTCAGTGTCGCCACTCACCGTCCCCACTCAAAGTCCCCACTCCCCGTACCCACTCCCCGTCCCCACTCCCAGTCCCCACTCCCCGTCCCCTCTCCCCGTCCCCACTCCCAGTCCCCACTCCCCGTCCCCTCTCCCCGTCCCCACTCGCCGTCCCCACTCAATGTAGCCACTGCCCGTCCCCGCTCCTCGTTCCCGCTCCTCGTTTTCGCTCCTCGTTCCCGCTCCCCGTCCCCGTCCCCGCTCCCCGTCCCCTCTCCCCGTCCCCGCTCAACGTCCCCGCTCCCAGTCCCCGCTCCCCGTCCCCGCTCCCCGTCAGCACTCCCCGTCCCCACTCCCCGTCTCCACTCACCGTCTCCACTCACCTTCTCCACTCACCGTCCCCACTCTCTGTCCCCACTCCCCGTCCCCACTCCCCGTCCCCACTTACCGTCCCCACTCCCCGTCCCCACTCCCCGTCCGCACTCCCCGTCCGCACTCCCCGTCCCCACACCCGTCCCCACGCCCCGTCCCCACGCCCCGTCCCCACGCCCCGTCCCCACGCCCCGTCCCCAAGCCCCGTCCCCAAGCCCCGTCCCCAAGCCCCGTCCCCACGCCCCGTCCCCACGCCCCGTCCCCACGCCCCGTCCCCACTCCACGTATCCACTCCCCGTCCCCACTCCCCGTCCCCGCTCCCCGTCCCCGCTCCCCGTCCCCTCGTCCCGTCCCCTCTCCCCGTCCCGTCTCCACTCCCCGTCCCCACTCCCCGTCCCCACACCCCGTCCCCACACCCCGTCCCCACTCCCCGTCCCCACTCCCCGTATCCACTCCCCGTATCCACTCCCCGTCCTCACTCCCCGTCCCCACTCCCCGTCCCCACTCCCCGTATCCACTCCCCATATACAGTCCCCGTATCCACTCCCCTTCCCTACTCCCCGTCCCCACGCCCCGTCCCCGCACCCCGTCCCCGCGCCCCGTCCCCGCGCCCCGTCCCCGCGCCCCGTCCCCGCTCCCCGTCCCCGCTCCCCGTCCCCGCTCCCCGTCCCCAAGCCCCGTCCCCACGCCCCGTCCCCACGCCCCGTCCCCACTCCCCGTCCCCACTCCCCGTCCCCTCTCCCCATCCCCACTCACCGTCCCCACTCCATGTAGCCACTCCCCGTCCCCACTCCTCGTCCCCACTCCCCGTCCCCACTCCCCGTCCCCACTCACCGTCGCCACTCACCGTCGCCACTCACCGACCCCACTCACCGTCGCCACTCACCGTCGCCACTCACCGTCCCCACTCACCGTCCCCACTCTCCGTCCCCTCTCACGGTCCCCACTCCCCGTCTCCACTCCCCGTCCCCACTCCCCGTCCCCACTCCCCGTCCCCACTCCCCGTCCCCACTCCCCGTCCCCACTCTCCGTCCCCACTCTCCGTCCCCACTCTCCGTCCCCACGCTCCGTCCCCACGCTCCGTCCCCACTCTCCGTCCCCACTCTCCGTCCCCACTCTCCGTCCCCACTCTCCGTCCCCACTCCCCGTCCCCACTCCCCGTCCCCACTCCCCGTCCCCACTCCCCGTCCCCACACCCCGTCCCCACACCCCGTCCCCTCTCCCCGTCCCCTCTCCCCGTCCCCACTCCCCGTCCCCACTCCCCGTCCCCACTCCCCGTCCCCACTCCCCGTCCCCACTCCCCGTATTCACTCCCCGTATCCACTCCCCGTATCCACTCCCCGTATCCACTCCCCGTCCTCACTCCCCGTCCCCACTCCCCGTCCCCACTCCCCGTCCCCACTCCCCGTATCCACTCCGCGTCCCCATTCCCCGTGTCCACTCCCCGTATCCACTCCCCGTATCCACTCCCCGTATCCACTCCCCGTCCCCACTCCCCGTCCCCACTCCCCGTCCCCACTCAGTGTCGCCACTCACCGTCCCCACTCAAAGTCCCCACTCCCCGTACCCACTCCCCGTCCCCACTCCCCGTCCCCTCTCCCCGTCCCCTCTCCCCGTCCCCTCTCCCCGTCCCCTCTCTCCGTCCCCACTACCCGTCCCCTCTCCCCGTCCCCTCTCCCCGTCCCCTCTCCCCGTCCCCTCTCCCCGTCCCCGCTCCCCGTCCCCGCTCCCCGTCCCCGCTCCCCGTCAGCACTCCCCGTCCCCACTCCCCGTCTCCACTCACCGTCTCCACTCACCGTCTCCACTCTCTGTCCCCACTCCCCGTCCCCACTCCCCGTCCCCACTCACCGTCTCCACTCACCGTCCCCACTCCCCGTCCCCACTCCCCGTCCGCACTCCCCGTCCGCACTCCCCGTCCCCACGCCCCGTCCCCACGCCCCGTCCCCACGCCCCGTCCCCACGCCCCGTCCCCAAGCCCCGTCCCCACGCCCCGTCCCCACGCCCCGTCCCCACGCCCCGTCCCCACTCCACGTATCCACTCCCCGTCCCCACTCCCCGTCCCCACTCCCCGTCCCCGCTCCCCGTCCCCTCGTCCCGTCCCCTCTCCCCGTCCCGTCTCCACTCCCCGTCCCCACTCCCCGTCCCCACTCCCCATCCCCACTCCCCGTCCCCACTCCCCGTATCCACTCCCCGTATCCACTCCCCGTCCTCACTCCCCGTCCTCACTCCCCGTCCCCACTCCCCGTCCCCACTCCCCGTATCCACTCCCCGTATCCACTCCCCGTCCTCACTCCCCGTCCTCACTCCCCGTCCCCACTCCCCGTCCCCACTCCCCGTATCCACTCCCCATATACAGTCCCCGTATCCACTCCCCGTCCCTACTCCCCGTCCCCACGCCCCGTCCCCGCACCCCGTCCCCGCGCCCCGTCCCCGCGCCCCGTCCCCGCGCCCCGTCCCCGCTCCCCGTCCCCGCTCCCCGTCCCCGCTCCCCGTCCCCGCTCCCCGTCCCCAAGCCCCGTCCCCACGCCCCGTCCCCACGCCCCGTCCCCACTCCCCGTCCCCACTCCCCGTCCCCTCTCCCCATCCCCACTCACCGTCCCCACTCACCGTCCCCACTCCATGTAGCCACTCCCCGTCCCCACTCCTCGTCCCCACTCCCCGTCCCCACTCCCCGTCCCCACTCACCGTCGCCACTCACCGTCGCCACTCACCGACCCCACTCACCGTCGCCACTCACCGTCGCCACTCACCGTCCCCACTCACCGTCCCCACTCTCCGTCCCCTCTCACGGTCCCCACTCCCCGTCCCCACTCCCCGTCCCCACTCCCCGTCCCCACTCCCCGTCCCCACTCCCCGTCCCCACTCTCCGTCCCCACTCTCCGTCCCCACTCTCCGTCCCCACGCTCCGTCCCCACTCTCCGTCCCCACTCTCCGTCCCCACTCACCGTCCCCACTCCCCGTCCCCACTCCCCGTCCCCACTCCCCGTCCCCACACCCCGTCCCCTCTCCCCGTCCCCTCTCCCCGTCCCCTCTCCCCGTCCCCACTCCCCGTCCCCACTCCCCGTCCCCACTCCCCGTCCCCACTCCCCGTATTCACTCCCCGTATCCACTCCCCGTATCCACTCCCCGTCCTCACTCCCCATCCCCACTCCCCGTCCCCACGCCCCGTCCCCACACCCCGTCCCCACGCCCCGTCCCCAAGCCCCGTCCCCACGCCCCGTCCCCACGCCCCGTCCCCACTCCACGTATCCACTCCCCGTCCCCACTCCCCGTCCCCACTCCCCGTCCCCACTCCCCGTCCCCGCTCCCCGTCCCCTCGTCCCGTCCCCTCTCCCCGTCCCGTCTCCACTCCCCGTCCCCACTCCCCGTCCCCACACCCCGTCCCCACTCCCCGTCCCCACTCCCCGTATCCACTCCCCGTATCCACTCCCCGTCCTCACTCCCCGTCCTCACTCCCCGTCCCCACTCCCCGTCCCCACTCCCCGTATCCACTCCCCATATACAGTCCCCGTATCCACTCCCCGTCCCCACGCCCCGTCCCCGCACCCCGTCCCCGCGCCCCGTCCCCGCGCCCCGTCCCCGCGCCCCGTCCCCGCTCCCCGTCCCCGCTCCCCGTCCCCGCTCCCCGTCCCCAAGCCCCGTCCCCACGCCCCGTCCCCACGCCCCGTCCCCACTCCCCGTCCCCACTCCCCGTCCCCTCTCCCCATCCCCACTCACCGTCCCCACTCCATGTAGCCACTCCCCGTCCCCACTCCTCGTCCCCACTCCCCGTCCCCACTCCCCGTCCCCACTCACCGTCGCCACTCACCGTCGCCACTCACCGACCCCACTCACCGTCGCCACTCACCGTCCCCACTCACCGTCCCCACTCACCGTCCCCACTCTCCGTCCCCTCTCACGGTCCCCACTCCCCGTCCCCACTCCCCGTCCCCACTCCCCGTCCCCACTCCCCGTCCCCACTCCCCGTCCCCACTCCCCGTCCCCACTCTCCGTCCCCACTCTCCGTCCCCACTCTCCGTCCCCACTCTCCGTCCCCACTCCCCGTCCCCACTCCCCGTCCCCACTCCCCGTCCCCACTCCCCGTCCCCACACCCCGTCCCCTCTCCCCGTCCCCTCTCCCCGTCCCCACTCCCCGTCCCCACTCCCCGTCCCCACTCCCCGTATTCACTCCCCGTATCCACTCCCCGTATCCACTCCCCGTCCTCACTCCCCGTCCCCACTCCCCGTCCCCACTCCCCGTCCCCACTCCCCGTATCCACTCCGCGTCCCCATTCCCCGTGTCCACTCCCCGTATCCACTCCCCGTATCCACTCCGCGTCCCCATTCCCCGTGTCCACTCCCCGTATCCACTCCCCGTATCCACTCCCCGTATCCACTCCCCGTCCCCACTCCCCGTCCCCACTCCCCGTCCCCACTCAGTGTCGCCACTCACCGTCCCCACTCAAAGTCCCCACTCCCCGTACCCACTCCCCGTACCCACTCCCCGTCCCCACTCCCCGTCCCCTCTCCCCGTCCCCTCTCCCCGTCCCCTCTCCCCGTCCCCTCTCTCCGTCCCCACTACCCGTCCCCTCTCCCCGTCCCCTCTCCCCGTCCCCTCTCCCCGTCCCCTCTCCCCGTCCCCACTCCCCGTCCCCACTCCCCGTCCCCACTCCCCGTCCCCACTCACCGTCCCCACTCAAAGTCCCCACTCCCCGTACCCACTCCCCGTCCCCACTCCCAGTCCCCACTCACCGTCCCCTCTCCCCGTCCCCTCTCCCCGTCCCCTCTCCCCGTCCCCTCTCCCCGTCCCCTCTCCCCGTCCCCTCTCCCCGTCCCCACTCCCCGTCCCCTCTCCCCGTCCCCACTCCCCGTCCCCACTCCCCGTCCCCTCACCCCGTCCCCGCACCCCGTCCCCACTCACCGTCCCCACTCCCCGTCCCCACTCACCGTCCCCACTCCCCGTCCCCACTCCCCGTCCCCACTCCCCGTCCCCACTCCCCGTATCCACTCCCCGTCCTCACTCCCCGTCCCCACTCCCCGTCCCCACTCCCCGTATCCACTCCCCGTATCCACTCCCCGTATCCACTCCCCGTCCCTACTCCCCGTCCCCACGCCCCGTCCCCACGCCCCGTCCCCACGCCCCGTCCCCACGCCCCGTCCCCACGCCCCGTCCCCAAGCCCCGTCCCCAAGCCCCGTCCCCACGCCCCGTCCCCACGCCCCGTCCCCACGCCCCTTCCCCACGCCCCGTCCCCACACCACGTATCCACTCCCCGTCCCCACTACCCGTCCCCACTCCCCGTCCCCACTCCCCGTCCCCACTCCCCGTCCCCTCGTCCCGTCCCCTCTCCCCGTCCCGTCTCCCCGTCCCGTCTCCCCGTCCCCACTCCCCGTCCCCACTCCCCGTCCCCACTCCCCGTACCCACACCCCGTCCCCACACCCCGTCCCCACTCCCCGTCCCCACTCCCCGTATCCACTCCCCGTATCCACTCCCCGTCCTCACTCCCCGTCCCCACTCCTCGTATCCACTCCCCGTATACACTCCCCGTATCCACTCCCCGTCCCTACTCCCCGTCCCCGCGCCCCGTCCCCGCGCCCCGTCCCCGCGCCCCGTCCCCGCTCCCCGTCCCCGCTCCCCGTCCCCAAGCCCCGTCCCCAAGCCCCGTCCCCACGCCCCGTCCCCACTCCCCGTCCCCACTCCCCGTCCCCACTCCCCGTCCCCTCTCCCCGTCCCCTCTCCCCGTCCCCACTCACCGTCCCCACTCCATGTAGCCACTCCCCGTCCCCACTCCTCGTCCCCACTCCCCGTCCCCACTCCCCGTCCCCACTCCCCGTCCCCAGTCCCCGTCCCCACTCCCCGTCCCCACTCCCCGTCCCCACTCCCCGTCGACACTCACCGACCCCACTCACCGTCGCCACTCACCGTCCCCACTCTCCGTCCCCTCTCACAGTCCCCACTCCCCGTCCCCACTCCCCGTCCCCACTCCCCGTCCCCAATCTCCGTCCCCACTCTCCGTCCCCACGCTCCGTCCCCACGCTCCGTCCCCACTCTCCGTCCCCACTCTCCGTCCCCACTCTCCGTCCCCATTCACCGTCCCCACTCCCCGTCCCCACTCCCCGTCCCCACTCCCCGTCCCCACTCCCCGTCCCCACTCCCCTTCCCCTCTCCCCGTCCCCTCTCCCCGTCCCCTCTCCCCGTCCACTCTCCCCGTCCCCACTCCCCGTCCCCACTCCCCGTCCCCACTCCCCGTCCCCACTCCCCGTCCCCACTCCCCGTTCCCACTCCCCGTCCCCACTCCCCGTATTCACTCCCCGTATCCACTCCTAGTATCCACTCCCCGTCCTCACTCCCCGTCCTCACTCCCCGTCCTCACTCCCCGTCCTCACTCCCCGTCCTCACTCCCCGTCCCCACTCCCCGTCCCCACTCCCCGTATCCACTCCGCGTCCCCATTCCCCGTGTCCACTTCCCGTATTCACTCCCCGTATCCACTCCCCGTATCCACTCCCCGTCCCCACTCCCCGTCCCCACTCAGTGTCGCCACTCACCGTCCCCACTCAAAGTCCCCACTCCCCGTACCCACTCCCCGTCCCCACTCCCAGTCCCCACTCCCCGTCCCCTCTCCCCGTCCTCTCTCCCCGTCCCCTCTCCCCGTCCCCTCTCCCCGTCCCCTCTCTCCGTCCCCTCTCTCCGTCCCCACTACCCGTCCCCTCTCCCCGTCCCCTCTCCCCGTCCCCTCTCCCCGTCCCCTCTCCCCGTCCCCTCTCCCCGTCCCCACTCAGTGTCGCCACTCACCGTCCCCACTCAAAGTCGCCACTCCCCGTCCCCACTCCCAGTCCCCACTCCCCGTCCCCTCTCCCCGTCCCCTCTCCCCGTCCCCTCTCCCCGTCCCCTCTCCCCGTCCCCACTCCCCGTCCCCACTCCCCGTCCCCACTCCCCGTCCCCACTCCCCGTCCCCACTCACCGTCCCCACTCCCCGTATCCACTCCCCGTCCCCACTCCCCGTCCCCACGCCCCGTCCCCACGCCCCGTCCCCATGCCCCGTCCCCACGCCCAGTCCCCACTCCACGTATCCACTCCCCGTCCCCACTCCCCGTCCCCACTCCCCGTCCCCACTCCCCGTCCCCTCGTCCCGTCCCCTCTCCCCCTCCCGTCTCCCCGTCCCCACTCCCCGTCCCCACTCCCCGTCCACACTCCTCGTATCCACTCCCCTTATCCACTCCCCGTCCTCACTCCCGTCCTCACTCCCCGTCCCCACTCCCCGTATCCACTCCCCGTGTACACTCCCCGTCCCCACTCCCCGTATCCACTCCCCGTATCCACTCCCCGTATCCACTCCCCGTATCCACTCCCCGTCCTCACTCCCCGTCCTCACTCCCCGTCCCCACTCCCCGTATCCACTCCCCGTATACACTCCCCGTATCCACTCCCCGTCCCTACTCCCCGTCCCAACGCCCCGTCCCCGCGCCCCGTCCACGCGCCCCGTCCCCGCGCCCCGTCCCCGCTCCCCGTCCCCGCTCCCCGTCCCCGCTCCCCGTCCCCAAGCCCCGTCCCCAAGCCCCGTCCCCACGCCCCGTCCCCGCTCCCCGTCCCCAAGCCCCGTCCCCAAGCCCCGTCCCCACGCCCCGTCCCCACTCCCCGTCCCCTCTCCCCGTCCCCACTCACCGTCCCCACTCCATGTAGCCACTCCCCGTCCCCACTCCTCGTCCCCACTCCCCGTCCCCACTCCCCGTCCCCACTCCCCGTCCCCACTCACCGTCGTCACTCACCGACCCCACTCTCCGTCCCCACTCCCCGTCCCCACTCCCCGTCCCCACTCCCCGTCCCCACTCCCCGTCCCCACTCCCCGTCCCCACTCCCCGTCCCCACTCTCCGTCCCCACTCTCCGTCCCCACTCTCCGTCCCCACGCTCCGTCCCCACTCTCCGTCCCCACTCTCCGTCCCCACTCTCCGTCCCCACTCTCCGTCCCCATTCACCGTCCCCACTCCCCGTCCCCACTCCCCATCCCCACTCCCCGTCCCCACTCCCCGTCCCCTCTCCCCGTCCCCTCTCCCCGTCCCCTCTCCCCGTCCCCACTCCCCGTCCCCACTCCCCGTCCCCACTCCCCGTCCCCGTATTCACTCCCTGTATCCACTCCCCGTATCCACTCCCCGTCCTCACTCCCCGTCCTCACTCCCCGTCCTCACTCCCCGTCCTCACTCCACGTCCCCACTCCCCGTATCCACACCGCGTCCCCATTCCCCATGTCCACTCCCCGTATCCACTCCCCGTATCCACTCCCCGTATCCACTCCCCGTCCCCACTCCCCGTCCCCACTCCCCGTCCCCACTCCCCGTCCCCACTCAGTGTCGCCACTCACCGTCCCCACTCAAAGTCCCCACTCCCCGTACCCACTCCCCGTCCCCACTCCCAGTCCCCACTCCCAGTCCCCTCTCCCCGTCCCCTCTCCCCGTCCCCTCTCCCCGTCCCCTCTCCCCATCCCCTCTCCCCGTCCTCACTACCCGTCCCCTCTCCCCGTCCCCTCTCCCCGTCCCCTCTCCCCGTCCCCTCTCCCCGTCCCCTCTCCCCGTCCCCACTCCCCGTCCCCACTCATTGTCGCCACTCACCGTCCCCACTCAAAGTCCCCACTCCCCGTACCCACTCCCCGTCCCCACTCCCCGTCCCCACTCCCCGTCCCCACTCCCCGTCCCCTCTCCCCGTCCCCTCTCCCCGTCCCCTCTCCCCGTCCCCTCTCCCCGTCCCCTCTCCCCGTCCCCTCTCTCCGTCCCCACTACCCGTCCCCTCTCCCCGTCCCCTCTCCCCGTCCCCTCTCCCCGTCCCCACTCCCCGTCCCCACTCCCCGTCCCCTCTCCCCGTCCCCACTCCCCGTCCCCACTCCCCGTCCCCACTCACCGTCCCCACTCCCCGTATCCACTCCCCGTCCCTACTCCCCGTCCCCACGCCCCGTTCCCACGCCCCGTTCCCACGCCCCGTCCCCACGCCCCGTCCCCACGCCCCGTCCCCAAGCCCCGTCCCCACGCCCCGTCCCCACGCCCCGTCCCCACGCCCCGTCCCCACTCCACTTATCCACTCCCCGTCCCCACTCCCCGTCCCCACTCCCCGTCCCCTCGTCCCGTCCCCTCTCCCCGTCCCGTCTCCCCGTTCCCACTCCCCGTCCCCACTCCCCGTCCCCACTCCCCGTCCCCACTCCCCGTCCCCACACCCCGTCCCCACACCCCGTCCCCACTCCCCGTCCCCACTCCCCGTATCCACTCCCCGTATCCACTCCCCATATCCACTCACCGTCCTCACTCCCCGTCCCCACTCCCCGTCCCCACGCCCTGTCCCCGCGCCCCGTCCCCGCGCCCCGTCCCCGCGCCCCGTCCCCGCGCCCCGTCCCCGCGCCCCGTCCCCGCTCCCCGTCCCCGCTCCCCGTCCCCAAGCCCCGTCCCCAAGCTCCGTCCCCACGCCCCGTCCCCACTCCCCGTCCCCACTCCCCGTCCCCTCTCCCCGTCCCCACTCACCGTCCCCACTCCATGTAGCCACTCCCCGTCCCCACTCCTCGTCCCCACTCCCCGTCCCCACTCCCCGTCCCCACTCCCCGTCCCCACTCACCGTCGCCACTCACCGACCCCACTCACCGTCGCCACTCACCGTCCCCACTCTCCGTCCCCACTCCCCGTCCCCACTCCCCGTCCCCACTCCCCGTCCCCACTCCCCGTCCCCACTCCCCGTCCCCACTCTCCGTCCCCACTCTCCGTCCCCACTCTCCGTCCCCACTCTCCGTCCCCATTCACCGTCCCCACTCCCCGTCCCCACTCCCCGTCCCCACTCCCCGTCCCCACTCCCCGTCCCCTCTCCCCGTCCCCTCTCCCCGTCCCCACTCCCCGTCCCCACTCCCCGTCCCCACTCCCCGTCCCCACTCCCCGTATTCACTCCCCGTATCCACTCCCCGTATCCACTCCCCGTCCTCACTCCCCGGCCTCACTCCCCGTCCTCACTCCCCGTCCTCACTCCCCGTCCTCACTCCCCGTCCCCACTCCCCGTCCCCACTCCCCGTATCCACTCCCCGTATCCACTCCGCGTCCCCATTCCCCGTGTCCACTCCCCGTATCCACTCCCCGTATCCACTCCCCGTATCCACTCCCCGTCCCCACTCCCCGTCCCCACTCCGCGTCCCCACTCCCCTTCCCCACTCCCCGTCCCCACTCCCCGTCCCCACTCAGTGTCGCCACTCACCGTCCCCACTCAAAGTCCCCACTCCCCGTACCCACTCCCCGTCCCCACCCCCAGTACCCACTCCCCGTCCCCTCTCCCCGTCCCCTCTCCCCGTCCCCTCTCCCCGTCCCCTCTCCCCGTCCCCTCTCTCCGTCCCCTCTCTCTGTCCCCACTACCCGTCCCCTCTCCCCGTCCCCTCTCCCCGTCCTCTCTCCCCGTCCTCTCTCCCCGTCCCCTCTCCCCGTCCCCTCTCCCCGTCCCCTCTCCCCGTCCCCACTCAGTGTCGCCACTCACCGTCCCCACTCAAAGACCCCACTCCCCGTCCCCACTCCCCGTCCCCACTCCCCGTCCCCTCTCCCCGTCCCCTCTCCACGTCCCCTCTCTATGTCCCCACTACCCGTCCCCTCTCCCCGTCCCCTCTCCCCGTCCCCTCTCCCCGTCCCCTCTCCCCGTCCCCACTCCGCGTCCCCTCTCCCCGTCCCCACTCCCCGTCCCCACTCCCCGTCCCCACTCCCCGTCCCCACTCCCAGTCCCCACACCCCGTCCCCACTCACCGTCCCCACTCCCCGTATCCACTCCCCGTATCCACTCCCCGTCCTCACTCCCCGTATCCACTCCCCGTATCCACTCCCCGTATCCACTCCCCGAATCCACTCCCCGAATCCACTCCCCATCCCCACTCCCCATCCCCACTCCCCGTCCCAACTTCCTGTCCCAACTCCCCGTCCCCACTCCCCGTCCCCACTCCCCGTATCCACTCCCCGTATCCACTCCCCTAATCCACTCCCCGTCCACACTCCCCGTCCCCACTCCCCGTCCCCACTCCCCGTCCCCACTCCCCGTCCCCACTCCCCGTCCCCTCACCCCGTCCCCTCACCCCGTCCCCGTTCCCCGTCCCCGTTCCCCGTCCCCGCTCCCCGTCCCCGCTCCCCGTCCCCTCTCCCCGTCCCCTCTCCCCGTCCCCTCTCCCCGTCCCCACTCCCCGTCCCCACTCCCCGTCCCCACTCCCCGTCCCCACTCCCCGTCCCCGCTCCCCGTTCCCGCTCCTCGTTCCAGCTCACCGTCCCCGCTCCCCGTCCCCTCACCCCGTCCCCGTTCCCCGTCCCCGTTCCCCGTCCCCGCTCCCCGTCCCCGCTCCCCGTCCCCTCTCCCCGTCCCCTCTCCCCGTCCCCTCTCCCCGTCCCCACTCCCCGTCCCCACTCCCCGTCCCCACTCCCCGTCCCCACTCCCCGTTCCCACTCCTCGTTCCAGCTCACCGTCCCCGCTCCCCGTCCCCGCTCCCCGTCCCCTCACCCCGTCCCCGTTCCCCGTCCCCGTTCCCCGTCCCCGCTCCCCGTCCCCGCTCCCCGTCCCCTCTCCCCGTCCCCTCTCCCCGTCCCCTCACCCCGTCCCCACTCCCCGTCCCCACTCCCCGTCCCCACTCCCCGTCCCCACTCCCCGTTCCCACTCCTCGTTCCAGCTCACCGTCCCCGCTCCCCGTCCCCGCTCCCCGTCCCCTCACCCCGTCCCCGTTCCCCGTCCCCGTTCCCCGTCCCCGCTCCCCGTCCCCGCTCCCCGTCCCCGCTCCCCGTCCCCGCTCCCCGTCCCCTCTCCCCGTCCCCTCTCCCCGTCCCCTCTCCCGTCCCCTCTCACCGTCCCCACTCCCCGTATCCACTCCCCGTATCCACTTCCCGTATCCACTCCCCGTCCTCACTCCCCGTATCCACTCCCCGTATCCACTCCCCGTATCCACTCCCCGAATCCACTCCCCGAATCCACTCCCCGTCCCCACTCCCCGTCCCAACTTCCCGTCCCAACTCCCCGTCCCCACTCCCCGTCCCCACTCCCCGTCCCCACTCCCCGTCCCCACTCCCCGTATCCACTCCCCGTCCTCACTCCCCGTCCTCACTCCCCGTATCCACTCCCCGTATCCACTCCCCTAATCCACTCCCCGTCCACACTCCCCGTCCCCACTCCCCGTCCCCACTCCCCGTCCCCACTCCCCGTCCCCTCACCCCGTCCCCTCACCCCGTCCCCGTTCCCCGTCCCCGTTCCCGTCCCCGCTCCCCGTCCCCGCTCCCCGTCCCCGCTCCCCGTCCCCTCTCCCCGTCCCCTCTCCCCGTCCCCTCTCCCCGTCCCCGCTCCCCGTCCCCGCTCCCCGTCCCCGCTCCCCGTTCCCGCTCCTCGTTCCAGCTCACCGTCCCCGCTCCCCGTCCCCGCTCCCCGTCCCCTCACCCCGTCCCCATTCCCCGTCCCCGTTCCCCGTCCCCGCTCCCCGTCCCCGCTCCCCGTCCCCGCTCCCCGTCCCCTCTCCCCGTCCCCTCTCCCCGTCCCCTCTCCCCGTCCCCTCTCCCCGTCCCCTCTCCCCGTCCCCACTCAATGTAGCCACTCCCCGTCCCCACTCTCCGTCCCCACTCCCCGTCCCCACTCTCCGTCCCCACTCTCCGTCCCCACTCTCCGTCCCCACTCTCGGTCCCCACTCTCCGTCCCCACTCTCCGTCCCCACTCTCCGTCCCCACTCCCCGTATCCACTCCCCGTATCCACTCCCCGTCCTCACTCCCCGTCCCCACTCCCCGTCCCCACTCCCCGTATCCACTCCCCATATACAGTCCCCGTATCCACTCCCCGTCCCCACGCCCCGTCCCCGCACCCCGTCCCCGCGCCCCGTCCCCGCGCCCCGTCCCCGCGCCCCGTCCCCGCTCCCCGTCCCCGCTCCCCGTCCCCGCTCCCCGTCCCCAAGCCCCGTCCCCACGCCCCGTCCCCACGCCCCGTCCCCACTCCCCGTCCCCACTCCCCGTCCCCTCTCCCCATCCCCACTCACCGTCCCCACTCCATGTAGCCACTCCCCGTCCCCACTCCTCGTCCCCACTCCCCGTCCCCACTCCCCGTCCCCACTCACCGTCGCCACTCACCGTCGCCACTCACCGACCCCACTCACCGTCGCCACTCACCGTCCCCACTCACCGTCCCCACTCACCGTCCCCACTCTCCGTCCCCTCTCACGGTCCCCACTCCCCGTCCCCACTCCCCGTCCCCACTCCCCGTCCCCACTCCCCGTCCCCACTCCCCGTCCCCACTCCCCGTCCCCACTCTCCGTCCCCACTCTCCGTCCCCACTCTCCGTCCCCACTCTCCGTCCCCACTCCCCGTCCCCACTCCCCGTCCCCACTCCCCGTCCCCACTCCCCGTCCCCACACCCCGTCCCCTCTCCCCGTCCCCTCTCCCCGTCCCCACTCCCCGTCCCCACTCCCCGTCCCCACTCCCCGTATTCACTCCCCGTATCCACTCCCCGTATCCACTCCCCGTCCTCACTCCCCGTCCCCACTCCCCGTCCCCACTCCCCGTCCCCACTCCCCGTATCCACTCCGCGTCCCCATTCCCCGTGTCCACTCCCCGTATCCACTCCCCGTATCCACTCCGCGTCCCCATTCCCCGTGTCCACTCCCCGTATCCACTCCCCGTATCCACTCCCCGTATCCACTCCCCGTCCCCACTCCCCGTCCCCACTCCCCGTCCCCACTCAGTGTCGCCACTCACCGTCCCCACTCAAAGTCCCCACTCCCCGTACCCACTCCCCGTACCCACTCCCCGTCCCCACTCCCCGTCCCCTCTCCCCGTCCCCTCTCCCCGTCCCCTCTCCCCGTCCCCTCTCTCCGTCCCCACTACCCGTCCCCTCTCCCCGTCCCCTCTCCCCGTCCCCTCTCCCCGTCCCCTCTCCCCGTCCCCACTCCCCGTCCCCACTCCCCGTCCCCACTCCCCGTCCCCACTCACCGTCCCCACTCAAAGTCCCCACTCCCCGTACCCACTCCCCGTCCCCACTCCCAGTCCCCACTCACCGTCCCCTCTCCCCGTCCCCTCTCCCCGTCCCCTCTCCCCGTCCCCCTCTCCCCGTCCCCTCTCCCCGTCCCCTCTCCCCGTCCCCACTCCCCGTCCCCTCTCCCCGTCCCCACTCCCCGTCCCCACTCCCCGTCCCCTCACCCCGTCCCCGCACCCCGTCCCCACTCACCGTCCCCACTCCCCGTCCCCACTCACCGTCCCCACTCCCCGTCCCCACTCCCCGTCCCCACTCCCCGTCCCCACTCCCCGTATCCACTCCCCGTCCTCACTCCCCGTCCCCACTCCCCGTCCCCACTCCCCGTATCCACTCCCCGTATCCACTCCCCGTATCCACTCCCCGTCCCTACTCCCCGTCCCCACGCCCCGTCCCCACGCCCCGTCCCCACGCCCCGTCCCCACGCCCCGTCCCCACGCCCCGTCCCCAAGCCCCGTCCCCAAGCCCCGTCCCCACGCCCCGTCCCCACGCCCCGTCCCCACGCCCCTTCCCCACGCCCCGTCCCCACACCACGTATCCACTCCCCGTCCCCACTACCCGTCCCCACTCCCCGTCCCCACTCCCCGTCCCCACTCCCCGTCCCCTCGTCCCGTCCCCTCTCCCCGTCCCGTCTCCCCGTCCCGTCTCCCCGTCCCCACTCCCCGTCCCCACTCCCCGTCCCCACTCCCCGTACCCACACCCCGTCCCCACACCCCGTCCCCACTCCCCGTCCCCACTCCCCGTATCCACTCCCCGTATCCACTCCCCGTCCTCACTCCCCGTCCCCACTCCTCGTATCCACTCCCCGTATACACTCCCCGTATCCACTCCCCGTCCCTACTCCCCGTCCCCGCGCCCCGTCCCCGCGCCCCGTCCCCGCGCCCCGTCCCCGCTCCCCGTCCCCGCTCCCCGTCCCCAAGCCCCGTCCCCAAGCCCCGTCCCCACGCCCCGTCCCCACTCCCCGTCCCCACTCCCCGTCCCCACTCCCCGTCCCCTCTCCCCGTCCCCTCTCCCCGTCCCCACTCACCGTCCCCACTCCATGTAGCCACTCCCCGTCCCCACTCCTCGTCCCCACTCCCCGTCCCCACTCCCCGTCCCCACTCCCCGTCCCCAGTCCCCGTCCCCACTCCCCGTCCCCACTCCCCGTCCCCACTCCCCGTCGACACTCACCGACCCCACTCACCGTCGCCACTCACCGTCCCCACTCTCCGTCCCCTCTCACAGTCCCCACTCCCCGTCCCCACTCCCCGTCCCCACTCCCCGTCCCCAATCTCCGTCCCCACTCTCCGTCCCCACGCTCCGTCCCCACGCTCCGTCCCCACTCTCCGTCCCCACTCTCCGTCCCCACTCTCCGTCCCCATTCACCGTCCCCACTCCCCGTCCCCACTCCCCGTCCCCACTCCCCGTCCCCACTCCCCGTCCCCACTCCCCTTCCCCTCTCCCCGTCCCCTCTCCCCGTCCCCTCTCCCCGTCCACTCTCCCCGTCCCCACTCCCCGTCCCCACTCCCCGTCCCCACTCCCCGTCCCCACTCCCCGTCCCCACTCCCCGTTCCCACTCCCCGTCCCCACTCCCCGTATTCACTCCCCGTATCCACTCCTAGTATCCACTCCCCGTCCTCACTCCCCGTCCTCACTCCCCGTCCTCACTCCCCGTCCTCACTCCCCGTCCTCACTCCCCGTCCCCACTCCCCGTCCCCACTCCCCGTATCCACTCCGCGTCCCCATTCCCCGTGTCCACTTCCCGTATTCACTCCCCGTATCCACTCCCCGTATCCACTCCCCGTCCCCACTCCCCGTCCCCACTCAGTGTCGCCACTCACCGTCCCCACTCAAAGTCCCCACTCCCCGTACCCACTCCCCGTCCCCACTCCCAGTCCCCACTCCCCGTCCCCTCTCCCCGTCCTCTCTCCCCGTCCCCTCTCCCCGTCCCCTCTCCCCGTCCCCTCTCTCCGTCCCTCTCTCCGTCCCCACTACCCGTCCCCTCTCCCCGTCCCCTCTCCCCGTCCCCTCTCCCCGTCCCCTCTCCCCGTCCCCTCTCCCCGTCCCCACTCAGTGTCGCCACTCACCGTCCCCACTCAAAGTCGCCACTCCCCGTCCCCACTCCCAGTCCCCACTCCCCGTCCCCTCTCCCCGTCCCCTCTCCCCGTCCCCTCTCCCCGTCCCCTCTCCCCGTCCCCACTCCCCGTCCCCACTCCCCGTCCCCACTCCCCGTCCCCACTCCCCGTCCCCACTCACCGTCCCCACTCCCCGTATCCACTCCCCGTCCCCACTCCCCGTCCCCACGCCCCGTCCCCACGCCCCGTCCCCATGCCCCGTCCCCACGCCCAGTCCCCACTCCACGTATCCACTCCCCGTCCCCACTCCCCGTCCCCACTCCCCGTCCCCACTCCCCGTCCCCTCGTCCCGTCCCCTCTCCCCCTCCCGTCTCCCCGTCCCCACTCCCCGTCCCCACTCCCCGTCCACACTCCTCGTATCCACTCCCCTTATCCACTCCCCGTCCTCACTCCCGTCCTCACTCCCCGTCCCCACTCCCCGTATCCACTCCCCGTGTACACTCCCCGTCCCCACTCCCCGTATCCACTCCCCGTATCCACTCCCCGTATCCACTCCCCGTATCCACTCCCCGTCCTCACTCCCCGTCCTCACTCCCCGTCCCCACTCCCCGTATCCACTCCCCGTATACACTCCCCGTATCCACTCCCCGTCCCTACTCCCCGTCCCAACGCCCCGTCCCCGCGCCCCGTCCACGCGCCCCGTCCCCGCGCCCCGTCCCCGCTCCCCGTCCCCGCTCCCCGTCCCCGCTCCCCGTCCCCAAGCCCCGTCCCCAAGCCCCGTCCCCACGCCCCGTCCCCGCTCCCCGTCCCCAAGCCCCGTCCCCAAGCCCCGTCCCCACGCCCCGTCCCCACTCCCCGTCCCCTCTCCCCGTCCCCACTCACCGTCCCCACTCCATGTAGCCACTCCCCGTCCCCACTCCTCGTCCCCACTCCCCGTCCCCACTCCCCGTCCCCACTCCCCGTCCCCACTCACCGTCGTCACTCACCGACCCCACTCTCCGTCCCCACTCCCCGTCCCCACTCCCCGTCCCCACTCCCCGTCCCCACTCCCCGTCCCCACTCCCCGTCCCCACTCCCCGTCCCCACTCTCCGTCCCCACTCTCCGTCCCCACTCTCCGTCCCCACGCTCCGTCCCCACTCTCCGTCCCCACTCTCCGTCCCCACTCTCCGTCCCCACTCTCCGTCCCCATTCACCGTCCCCACTCCCCGTCCCCACTCCCCATCCCCACTCCCCGTCCCCACTCCCCGTCCCCTCTCCCCGTCCCCTCTCCCCGTCCCCTCTCCCCGTCCCCACTCCCCGTCCCCACTCCCCGTCCCCACTCCCCGTCCCCGTATTCACTCCCTGTATCCACTCCCCGTATCCACTCCCCGTCCTCACTCCCCGTCCTCACTCCCCGTCCTCACTCCCCGTCCTCACTCCACGTCCCCACTCCCCGTATCCACACCGCGTCCCCATTCCCCATGTCCACTCCCCGTATCCACTCCCCGTATCCACTCCCCGTATCCACTCCCCGTCCCCACTCCCCGTCCCCACTCCCCGTCCCCACTCCCCGTCCCCACTCAGTGTCGCCACTCACCGTCCCCACTCAAAGTCCCCACTCCCCGTACCCACTCCCCGTCCCCACTCCCAGTCCCCACTCCCAGTCCCCTCTCCCCGTCCCCTCTCCCCGTCCCCTCTCCCCGTCCCCTCTCCCCATCCCCTCTCCCCCGTCCTCACTACCCGTCCCCTCTCCCCGTCCCCTCTCCCCGTCCCCTCTCCCCGTCCCCTCTCCCCGTCCCCTCTCCCCGTCCCCACTCCCCGTCCCCACTCATTGTCGCCACTCACCGTCCCCACTCAAAGTCCCCACTCCCCGTACCCACTCCCCGTCCCCACTCCCCGTCCCCACTCCCCGTCCCCACTCCCCGTCCCCTCTCCCCGTCCCCTCTCCCCGTCCCCTCTCCCCGTCCCCTCTCCCCGTCCCCTCTCCCCGTCCCCTCTCTCCGTCCCCACTACCCGTCCCCTCTCCCCGTCCCCTCTCCCCGTCCCCTCTCCCCGTCCCCACTCCCCGTCCCCTCTCCCCGTCCCCACTCCCCGTCCCCACTCCCCGTCCCCACTCACCGTCCCCACTCCCCGTATCCACTCCCCGTCCCTACTCCCCGTCCCCACGCCCCGTTCCCACGCCCCGTCCCCACGCCCCGTCCCCACGCCCCGTCCCCAAGCCCCGTCCCCACGCCCCGTCCCCACGCCCCGTCCCCACGCCCCGTCCCCACTCCACTTATCCACTCCCCGTCCCCACTCCCCGTCCCCACTCCCCGTCCCCCTCGTCCCGTCCCCTCTCCCCGTCCCGTCTCCCCGTTCCCACTCCCCGTCCCCACTCCCCGTCCCCACTCCCCGTCCCCACTCCCCGTCCCCACACCCCGTCCCCACACCCCGTCCCCACTCCCCGTCCCCACTCCCCGTATCCACTCCCCGTATCCACTCCCCATATCCACTCACCGTCCTCACTCCCCGTCCCCACTCCCCGTCCCCTTCGCCCTGTCCCCGCGCCCCGTCCCCGCGCCCCGTCCCCGCGCCCCGTCCCCGCGCCCCGTCCCCGCGCCCCGTCCCCGCTCCCCGTCCCCGCTCCCCGTCCCCAAGCCCCGTCCCCAAGCTCCGTCCCCACGCCCCGTCCCCACTCCCCGTCCCCACTCCCCGTCCCCTCTCCCCGTCCCCACTCACCGTCCCCACTCCATGTAGCCACTCCCCGTCCCCACTCCTCGTCCCCACTCCCCGTCCCCACTCCCCCGTCCCCACTCCCCGTCCCCACTCACCGTCGCCACTCACCGACCCCACTCACCGTCGCCACTCACCGTCCCCACTCTCCGTCCCCACTCCCCGTCCCCACTCCCCGTCCCCACTCCCCGTCCCCACTCCCCGTCCCCACTCCCCGTCCCCACTCTCCGTCCCCACTCTCCGTCCCCACTCTCCGTCCCCACTCTCCGTCCCCATTCACCGTCCCCACTCCCCGTCCCCACTCCCCGTCCCCACTCCCCGTCCCCACTCCCCGTCCCCTCTCCCCGTCCCCTCTCCCCGTCCCCACTCCCCGTCCCCACTCCCCGTCCCCACTCCCCGTCCCCACTCCCCGTATTCACTCCCCGTATCCACTCCCCGTCCTCACTCCCCGTCCTCACTCCCCGTCCCCACTCCCCGTCCCCACTCCCCGTATCCACTCCCCGTATCCACTCCGCGTCCCCATTCCCCGTGTCCACTCCCCGTATCCACTCCCCGTATCCACTCCCCGTATCCACTCCCCGTCCCCACTCCCCGTCCCCACTCCGCGTCCCCACTCCCCTTCCCCACTCCCCGTCCCCACTCCCCGTCCCCACTCAGTGTCGCCACTCACCGTCCCCACTCAAAGTCCCCACTCCCCGTACCCACTCCCCGTCCCCACCCCCAGTACCCACTCCCCGTCCCCTCTCCCCGTCCCCTCTCCCCGTCCCCTCTCCCCGTCCCCTCTCCCCGTCCCCTCTCTCCGTCCCCTCTCTCTGTCCCCACTACCCGTCCCCTCTCCCCGTCCCCTCTCCCCGTCCTCTCTCCCCGTCCTCTCTCCCCGTCCCCTCTCCCCGTCCCCTCTCCCCGTCCCCTCTCCCCGTCCCCACTCAGTGTCGCCACTCACCGTCCCCACTCAAAGACCCCACTCCCCGTCCCCACTCCCCGTCCCCACTCCCCGTCCCCTCTCCCCGTCCCCTCTCCACGTCCCCTCTCTATGTCCCCACTACCCGTCCCCTCTCCCCGTCCCCTCTCCCCGTCCCCTCTCCCCGTCCCCTCTCCCCGTCCCCACTCCGCGTCCCCTCTCCCCGTCCCCACTCCCCGTCCCCACTCCCCGTCCCCACTCCCCGTCCCCACTCCCAGTCCCCACACCCCGTCCCCACTCACCGTCCCCACTCCCCGTATCCACTCCCCGTATCCACTCCCCGTCCTCACTCCCCGTATCCACTCCCCGTATCCACTCCCCGTATCCACTCCCCGAATCCACTCCCCGAATCCACTCCCCATCCCCACTCCCCATCCCCACTCCCCGTCCCAACTTCCTGTCCCAACTCCCCGTCCCCACTCCCCGTCCCCACTCCCCGTATCCACTCCCCGTATCCACTCCCCTAATCCACTCCCCGTCCACACTCCCCGTCCCCACTCCCCGTCCCCACTCCCCGTCCCCACTCCCCGTCCCCACTCCCCGTCCCCTCACCCCGTCCCCTCACCCCGTCCCCGTTCCCCGTCCCCGTTCCCCGTCCCCGCTCCCCGTCCCCGCTCCCCGTCCCCTCTCCCCGTCCCCTCTCCCCGTCCCCTCTCCCCGTCCCCACTCCCCGTCCCCACTCCCCGTCCCCACTCCCCGTCCCCGCTCCCCGTTCCCGCTCCTCGTTCCAGCTCACCGTCCCCGCTCCCCGTCCCCTCACCCCGTCCCCGTTCCCCGTCCCCGTTCCCCGTCCCCGCTCCCCGTCCCCGCTCCCCGTCCCCTCTCCCCGTCCCCTCTCCCCGTCCCCTCTCCCCGTCCCCACTCCCCGTCCCCACTCCCCGTCCCCACTCCCCGTCCCCACTCCCCGTTCCCACTCCTCGTTCCAGCTCACCGTCCCCGCTCCCCGTCCCCGCTCCCCGTCCCCTCACCCCGTCCCCGTTCCCCGTCCCCGTTCCCCGTCCCCGCTCCCCGTCCCCGCTCCCCGTCCCCTCTCCCCGTCCCCTCTCCCCGTCCCCTCACCCCGTCCCCACTCCCCGTCCCCACTCCCCGTCCCCACTCCCCGTCCCCACTCCCCGTTCCCACTCCTCGTTCCAGCTCACCGTCCCCGCTCCCCGTCCCCGCTCCCCGTCCCCTCACCCCGTCCCCGTTCCCCGTCCCCGTTCCCCGTCCCCGCTCCCCGTCCCCGCTCCCCGTCCCCGCTCCCCGTCCCCGCTCCCCGTCCCCTCTCCCCGTCCCCTCTCCCCGTCCCCTCTCCCGTCCCCTCTCACCGTCCCCACTCCCCGTATCCACTCCCCGTATCCACTTCCCGTATCCACTCCCCGTCCTCACTCCCCGTATCCACTCCCCGTATCCACTCCCCGTATCCACTCCCCGAATCCACTCCCCGAATCCACTCCCCGTCCCCACTCCCCGTCCCAACTTCCCGTCCCAACTCCCCGTCCCCACTCCCCGTCCCCACTCCCCGTCCCCACTCCCCGTCCCCACTCCCCGTATCCACTCCCCGTCCTCACTCCCCGTCCTCACTCCCCGTATCCACTCCCCGTATCCACTCCCCTAATCCACTCCCCGTCCACACTCCCCGTCCCCACTCCCCGTCCCCACTCCCCGTCCCCACTCCCCGTCCCCTCACCCCGTCCCCTCACCCCGTCCCCGTTCCCCGTCCCCGTTCCCGTCCCCGCTCCCCGTCCCCGCTCCCCGTCCCGCTCCCCGTCCCCTCTCCCCGTCCCCTCTCCCCGTCCCCTCTCCCCGTCCCCGCTCCCCGTCCCCGCTCCCCGTCCCGCTCCCCGTTCCCGCTCCCCTCGTTCCAGCTCACCGTCCCCGCTCCCCGTCCCCGCTCCCCGTCCCCTCACCCCGTCCCCATTCCCCGTCCCCGTTCCCCGTCCCCGCTCCCCGTCCCCGCTCCCCGTCCCCGCTCCCCGTCCCCTCTCCCCGTCCCCTCTCCCCGTCCCCTCTCCCCGTCCCCTCTCCCCGTCCCCTCTCCCGTCCCCACTCAATGTAGCCACTCCCCGTCCCCACTCTCCGTCCCCACTCCCCGTCCCCACTCTCCGTCCCCACTCTCCGTCCCCACTCTCCGTCCCCACTCTCGGTCCCCACTCTCCGTCCCCACTCTCCGTCCCCACTCTCCTCTCCGTCCCCACTCCCCGTCCCCCACTCCCCGTCCCACTCCCCGTCCCCACTCCCCGTCCCCACTCTCCGACCCCACTCCGACCCCACTCTCCGACCCCACTCTCCGTGCCCACTCCCGTCCCCACTCCCCGTCCCCACTCCCCGTCCCCACTCCCCGTCCCCACTCCCCGTCCCCACTCCCCGTCCCCACTCAATGTAGCCACTCCCCGTCCCCACTCCCCACTCCCCGTCCCCACTCCCCACTCCCCGTCCCCACTCCCCACTCCCCGTCGCAACTCCTCACTCCCCGTCCCCACTCCCCACTCCCCGTCCCCACTCATACTCCTCACTCAACGTCCCACTCCCCACTCCCCGTCCCCACTCCCGTCCCCACTCCCCGTCCCCACAACCCGTCCCACAACCCGTCCCACAACCCGTCCCCACAACCCGTCCCCACAACCCGTCCCACTCCCACTCCCGTCCCCACTCCCCGTCCCCACAACCCCTCCCACAACCCCTCCCCACAACCCCTCCCCACTACCCTCCCACTACCCCTCCCCACTACCCCTCCCCACTACCCCTCCCCACTACCCGTCCCCACTCAACGTCCCCACTCCCCCTCCCCACTCCCCCTCCCCACTCCCCGTCCCCACTCCCCGTCCCCACTCCCCGTCCCCACTCCCCGTCCCCACTCAACGTCCCCACTCAACGTCCCCTCTCCCCGTCCCCTCTCGGCGTCCCCACTCGGCGTCCCCTCTCGGCGTCCCCTCTCGGCGTCCCCTCTCGGCGTCCCCTCTCCCCGTCCCCTCTCCCCGTCCCCTCTCCCCGTCCCCACTCCCCGTCCCCACTCCCCGTCCCCCACTCAATGTAGCCACTCCCCGTCCCCAGTCCTCGTCCCCACTCCTCGTCCCCACTTCCCGTCCCCACTCCCCCGTCCCCACTCCCCACTCCCCGTCCCCACTCTCTTTCCCCACTCCCCGTCCCCACTCCCCACTCCCAGTCCCCACTCCCCGTCCCCCTCCCCGTCCCCACTCCCCGTCCCCACTCCCCGTCCCCATCTCCCCGGCCCCCACTCCCCGTCCCCACTCCCCGTCCCCACTCCCCGTCCCCACTCCCCGTCCCCACTCCCCGTCCCCACTCCCCGTCCCCACATCCCCGTCCCGAATTCCCGGCCCCTCTCCCCGGCCCCTCTCCCCGGCCCCTCTCCCCGTCCCCTCTCCCCGTCCCCTCTCCCCGTCCCCTCTCCCGTCCCCTCTCCCCGTCCCCTCTCCCCGTCCCCACTCCCCGTCCCCACTCCCCGTCCCCACTCAATTTGGCCACTCCCCGTCCCCACTCCTCTCGTCCCCACTCCTCGTCCCCCACTCCTCGTCCTCACTCCTCGTCCCACTCCCCGTCCCCACTCCCCGTCCCCACTCACCGTCCCCACTCCCCGTCGCTACTCACCGTCCCCACTCACCGTCCCACTCTCCGTCCCCACTCCCCGTCCCCACTCCCCGTCCCCACTCCCCACTCCCCGTCCCCACTCCCTTTCCCCACACCTCACTCCCCGTCCCACTCCCCACTCCCCGTCCCCACTCCCCGTCCCCACTCCCCGTCCCCACTCCCCGTCCCCACTCCCCGTCCCCTCTCCCCGTCCCCTCTCCCCGTCCCCTCTCCCCGTCCCCACTCCCGTCCCCACTCCCCGTCCCCACTCCCCGTCCCCCACTCCCCGTATCCACTCCCCGTATCCACTCCCCGTCCTCACTCCCCGTCCTCACTCCCCGTCCTCACTCCCCGTCCCCACTCCCCGTCCCCACTCCCCGTATCCACTCCGCGTATCCACTCCGCGTCCCCATTCCCCGTGTCCACTCCCCGTATCCACTCCCCGTATCCACTCCCCGTATCCACTCCCCGTCCCCACTCCCCGTCCCCACTCCGCGTCCCCACTCCCCTTCCCCACTCCCCGTCCCCACTCCCCATCCCCACTCAGTGTCGCCACTCACCGTCCCCACTCAAAGTCCCCCACTCCCCGTACCCACTCCCCGTCCCCACCCCCAGTACCCACTCCCCGTCCCCTCTCCCGTCCCCCACTCCCCGTCCCCACTCCCCGTATCCACTCCGCGTCCCCATTCCCCGTGTCCACTCCCCGTATCCACTCCCCGTATCCACTCCCCGTATCCACTCCCCGTCCCCACTCCCCGTCCCCACTCCCCGTCCCCACTCCGCGTCCCCACTCCGCGTCCCCACTCCCCTTCCCACTCCCCGTCCCCACTCCCCATCCCCACTCAGTGTCGCCACTCACCGTCCCCACTCAAAGTCCCCACTCCCCGTATCCACTCCCCGTCCCCACCCCCAGTACCCACTCCCCGTCCCCTCTCCCCGTCCCCTCTCCCCGTCCCCTCTCCCCGTCCCCTCTCCCCGTCCCCTCTCTCCGTCCCCTCTCTCCGTCCCCTCTCTCCGTCCCCCACTACCCGTCCCCTCTCCCCGTCCACTCTCCCCGTCCTCTCTCCCCGTCCTCTCTCCCCGTCCTCTCTCCCCGTCCCCTCTCCCGTCCCCTCTCCCCGTCCCCTCTCCCCGTCCCCACTCAGTGTCGCCACTCACCGTCCCCACTCAAAGACCCCACTCCCCGTACCCACTCCCCGTCCCCAGTCCCAGTCCCCACTCCCAGTCCCCCACTCCCAGTCCCCTCTCCCCGTCCCCTCTCCCCGTCCCCTCTCCCCGTCCCCTCTCTATGTCCCCACTACCCGTCCCCTCTCCCCGTCCCCTTCTCCCCGTCCCCTCTCCCCGTCCCCACTTCCCCTCTCCCCGTCCCCACTCCGCGTCCCCTCTCCCCGTACCCACTCCCCGTCCGCACTCCCTGTCCCCACTCCCCGTCCCCACTCACCGTCCCCACTCCCCGTATCCACTCCCCGTATCCACTCCCCGTATCCACTCCCCGTCCTCACTCCCCGTCCCCACTCCCCGTATCCACTCCCCGTATCCACTCCCCGTCCCCACTCCCCGTCCCACTCCCCGTCCCCAACTCCCCGTCCCCACCTCCCGTCCCCGTCCCCGCTCCCCGTCCCCACTCCCCGTCCCCTCTCACCGTTCACTCTCCCCGTCCCCACCTCCCATTCCCACTCTCCGTCCCCACTCTCCGTCCCCACTCTCCGTCCCCACTCTCCGTCCCCACTCTCCGTCCCCACTCTCCGTCCCCACTCTCCGTCCCCACTCTCCGTCCCCACTCTCCTTCCCCACTCACAGTCCCCACTCAATGTAGCCACTGCCCGTCCCCATGCTCCGTCCCCACGCCCCGTCCCCACTCTCCGTCCCCCACTCCCCGTCCCCGCGCCCCGTCCCCGCGCCCCGTCCCCGCGCACCGTCCCCGCGCCCCGTCCCCGCTCGCCGTCCCCCTCTCACCGTCCACTCTCCCCGTCCCCACTCCCCGTCCCCACTCCCCGTCCCCACTCCCCGTCCCCACTCCCCGTCCCCACTCGCCATCGCCACTCACCGACCCCCACTCACCGTCCCCACTCACCGTCCCCACTCTCCATCCCCTCTCATGGTCCCCACTCCCCGTCCCCACTCCCCGTCCCCACTCCCCGTCCCCACTCCCCGTCCCCACTCCCCGTCCCCACTCCCCGTCCCCACTCTCCGTCCCCACTCTCCGTCCCCACTCTCCGTCCCCACGCTCCGTCCCCACTCTCCGTCCCCATTCACCGTCCCCACTCCCCGTCCCCACTCCCCGTCCCCACTCCCCGTCCCCACTCCCCGTCCCGAATTCCCGGCCCCTCTCCCCGGCCCCTCTCCCCGTCCCCTCTCCCCGTCCCCTCTCCCCGTCCCCTCTCCCCGTCCCCACTCCCCGTCCCCACTCCCCGTATCCACTCCGCGTCCCCATTCCCGTGTCCACTCCCCGTATCCACTCCCCGTATCCACTCCCCGTATCCACTCCCCGTCCCCACTCCCCGTCCCCACTCCGCGTCCCCACTCCGCGTCCCCACTCCCCTTCCCCACTCCCCGTCCCCACTCCCCATCCCCACTCAGTGTCGCCACTCACCGTCCCCACTCAAAGTCCCCACTCCCCGTATCCACTCCCCGTATCCACTCCCCGTCCCCACCCCCAGTACCCACTCCCCGTCCCCTCTCCCCGTCCCCTCTCCCCGTCCCCTCTCCCCGTCCCCTCTCCCCGTCCCCTCTCTCCGTCCCCTCTCTCCGTCCCCTCTCTCCGTCCCCACTACCCGTCCCCTCTCCCCGTCCCCTCTCCCCGTCCTCTCTCCCCGTCCTCTCTCCCCGTCCTCTCTCCCCGTCCCCTCTCCCCGTCCCCTCTCCCCGTCCCCTCTCCCCGTCCCCACTCAGTGTCGCCACTCACCGTCCCCACTCAAAGACCCCACTCCCCGTACCCACTCCCCGTCCCCAGTCCCAGTCCCCACTCCCAGTCCCCTCTCCCCGTCCCCTCTCCCCGTCCCCTCTCCCCGTCCCCTCTCTATGTCCCCACTACCCGTCCCCTCTCCCCGTCCCCTCTCCCCGTCCCCTCTCCCCGTCCCCACTCCGCGTCCCCTCTCCCCGTCCCCACTCCCCGTCCCCACTCCCCGTACCCACTCCCCGTCCGCACTCCCTGTCCCCACTCCCCGTCCCCACTCACCGTCCCCACTCCCCGTAGCCACTCCCCGTATCCACTCCCCGTCCTCACTCCCCGTCCCCACTCCCCGTATCCACTCCCCGTATCCACTCCCCGTATCCACTCCCCGTCCCCACTCCCCGTCCCCACTCCCCGTCCCCACCTCCCGTCCCCGCTCACCGTCCCCACTCACCGTCCCCGCTCCCCGTCCCCGCTCCCCGTCCCCGCTCCCCGTCCCCGCTCCCCGTCCCCTCTCACCGTTCACTCTCCCCGTCCCCACTCCCCGTCCCCACCTCCCATTCCCACTCTCCGTCCCCACTCTCCGTCCCCACTCTCCGTCCCCACTCTCCGTCCCCACTCTCCGTCCCCACTCTCCGTCCCCACTCTCCGTCCCCACTCTCCTTCCCCACTCACAGTCCCCACTCAATGTAGCCACTGCCCGTCCCCACGCCCCGTCCCCACCCCCGTCCCCATGCTCCGTCCCCACGCCCCGTCCCCGCTCGCCGTCCCCTCTCACCGTCCACTCTCACCGTCCACTCTCCCCGTCCCCACTCCCCGTCCCCACTCCCCGTCCCCACTCCCCGTCCCCACTCGCCATCGCCACTCACCGACCCCACTCACCGTCCCCACTCACCGTCCCCACTCTCCATCCCCTCTCATGGTCCCCACTCCCCGTCCCCACTCCCCGTCCCCACTCCCCGTCCCCACTCCCCGTCCCCACTCCCCGTCCCCACTCCCCGTCCCCACTCCCCGTCCCCACTCTCCGTCCCCACTCTCCGTCCCCACGCTCCGTCCCCACTCTCCGTCCCCATTCACCGTCCCCACTCCCCGTCCCCACTCCCCGTCCCCACTCCCCGTCCCCACTCCCCGTCCCGAATTCCCGGCCCCTCTCCCCGGCCCCTCTCCCCGTCCCCTCTCCCCGTCCCCTCTCCCCGTCCCCTCTCCCCGTCCCCACTCCCCGTCCCCACTCCCCGTCCCCACTCAATTTGGCCACTCCCCGTCCCCACTCCTCGTCCCCACTCCTCGTCCCCACTCCTCGTCCTCACTCCTCGTCCCCACTCCCCGTCCCCACTCCCCGTCCCCACTCACCGTCCCCACTCCCCGTCGCTACTCACCGTCCCCACTCACCGTCCCCACTCTCCGTCCCCACTCCCCGTCCCCACTCCCCGTCCCCACTCCCCACTCCCCGTCCCCACTCCCTTTCCCCACACCTCACTCCCCGTCCCCACTCCCCACTCCCCGTCCCCACTCCCCGTCCCCACTCCCCGTCCCCACTCCCCGTCCCCACTCCCCGTCCCCTCTCCCCGTCCCCTCTCCCCGTCCCCTCTCCCCGTCCCCTCTCCCCGTCCCCACTCCCCGTCCCCACTCCCCGTCCCCACTCCCCGTCCCCACTCCCCGTATTCACTCCCCGTATCCACTCCCCGTATCCACTCCCGTCCTCACTTCCACTCCCGTCCTCACTCCCCGTCCTCACTCCCCGTCCCCACTCCCCGTCCCCACTCCCCGTATCCACTCCGCGTCCCCATTCCCGTGTCCACTCCCCGTATCCACTCCCCGTATCCACTCCCCGTATCCACTCCCCGTCCCCACTCCCCGTCCCCACTCCGCGTCCCCACTCCGCGTCCCCACTCCCCTTCCCCACTCCCCGTCCCCACTCCCCATCCCCACTCAGTGTCGCCACTCACCGTCCCCACTCAAAGTCCCCACTCCCCGTATCCACTCCCCGTCCCCACCCCCAGTACCCACTCCCCGTCCCCTCTCCCCGTCCCCTCTCCCCGTCCCCTCTCCCCGTCCCCTCTCTCCGTCCCCTCTCTCCGTCCCCTCTCTCCGTCCCCACTACCCGTCCCCTCTCCCCGTCCCCTCTCCCCGTCCTCTCTCCCCGTCCTCTCTCCCCGTCCTCTCTCCCCGTCCCCTCTCCCCGTCCCCTCTCCCCGTCCCCTCTCCCGTCCCCACTCAGTGTCGCCACTCACCGTCCCCACTCAAAGACCCCACTCCCCGTACCCACTCCCGTACCCACTCCCCGTCCCCAGTCCCAGTCCCCACTCCCAGTCCCCTCTCCCCGTCCCCTCTCCCCGTCCCCTCTCCCCGTCCCCTCTCTATGTCCCCACTACCCGTCCCCTCTCCCCGTCCCCTCTCCCCGTCCCTCTCCCCGTCCCCACTCCGCGTCCCCTCTCCCCGTCCCCACTCCCCGTCCCCACTCCCGGTACCCACTCCCCGTCCGCACTCCCTGTCCCCACTCCCCGTCCCCACTCACCGTCCCCACTCCCCGTAGCCACTCCCCGTATCCACTCCCCGTATCCACTCCCCGTCCTCACTCCCCCGTCCCCACTCCCCGTATCCACTCCCCGTATCCACTCCCGTATCCACTCCCCGTCCCCACTCCCCGTCCCCACTCCCCGTCCCCACTCCCCGTCCCCACCTCCCGTCCCGCTCACCGTCCCCACTCACCGTCCCCGCTCCCCGTCCCCGCTCCCCGTCCCCGCTCCCCGTCCCCTCTCACCGTTCACTCTCCCCGTCCCCACTCCCCGTCCCCACCTCCCATTCCCACTCTCCGTCCCCACTCTCCGTCCCCACTCTCCGTCCCCACTCTCCGTCCCCACTCTCCGTCCCCACTCTCCGTCCCCACTCTCCGTCCCCACTCTCCGTCCCCACTCTCCTTCCCCACTCACAGTCCCCACTCAATGTAGCCACTGCCCGTCCCCACGCCCCGTCCCCACCCCCGTCCCCATGCTCCGTCCCACGCCCCGTCCCCACTCTCCGTCCCCACTCCCCGTCCCCGCGCCCCGTCCCCGCGCCCCGTCCCCGCGCACCGTCCCCGCGCCCCGTCCCCGCTCGCCGTCCCCTCTCACCGTCCACTCTCCCCGTCCCCACTCCCCGTCCCCACTCCCCGTCCCCACTCCCCGTCCCCACTCGCCATCGCCACTCACCGACCCCACTCAACGTCCCCACTCACCGTCCCCACTCTCCATCCCCCTCTCAATGGTCCCCCACTCCCCGTCCCCACTCCCCGTCCCCACTCCCCGTCCCCACTCCCCGTCCCCACTCCCCGTCCCCACTCTCCGTCCCCACTCTCCGTCCCCACGCTCCGTCCCACTCTCCGTCCCCATTCACCGTCCCCACTCCCCGTCCCCACTCCCCGTCCCCACTCCCCGTCCCCACTCCCCGTCCCCACTCCCCGTCCCCTCTCCCCGTCCCCTCTCCCGGTCCCTCTCCCCGTCCCCACTCCCCGTCCCCACTCCCCGTCCCCACTCCCCGTATTCACTCCCCGTATCCACTCCCCGTATCCACTCCCCGTCCTCACTCCCCGTCCTCACTCCCCGTACTCACTCCCCGTCCCCACTCCCCGTCCACACTCCCCGTATCCACTCCCCGTATCCACTCCCCGTATCCACTCCTTCGTCCTCACTTCCCGTCCCCACTCCCCGTCCCCACTCCCCGTCCCCACTCCCCGTCCCCTCTCCCCGTCCCCACTCCCCGTATTCACTCCCCGTATCCACTCCCAGTATCCACTCCCCGTATCCACTCCCCGTATCCACTCCCCGTCCTCACTCCCCGTCCTCACTCCCCGTCCCCACTCCCCGTATCCACTCCCCGTAATCACTCCCCGTCCCCACTCCCCGTCCCCACTCCCCGTCCCCACTCCCCGTTCACACTCCCCGTCCACACTCCCCGTCCCCACTCCCCGTCCCCACTCCCCGTACCCACTCCCCGTCCCCACTCCCCGTCCCCACCTCCCGTCCCTGCTCACCGTCCCCGCTCCCCGTCCCCTCTCACCGTCCACTCTCCCCGTCCCCACTCCCCGTCCCCACTCCCCGTCCCCACTCCCCGTCCCCACAACCCATTCCCACTCTCCGTCCCCACTCTCCGTCCCCACTCTCCGTCCCCACTCTCCGTCCCCACTCTCCGTCCCCACTCACGTCCCCACTCACGGTCCCCACTCCCGGTCCCCACTCAATGTAGCCACTGCCCGTCCCCACTGCCCGTCCCCACGCCCCGTCCCCACCCCCGTCCCCATGCTCCGTCCCCACGCCCCGTCCCCACGCCCGTCCCCACTCCCCGTCCCCGCGCCCCGTCCCCGCTCGCCGTCCCCTCTCACCGTCCACTCTCCCCGTCCCCACTCCCGTCCCCACTCCCCGTCCCCACTCACCGTCCCCACTCACCGTCGCCACTAACCGTCCCAAATCCCCGTCCCCACTCACCGTCCCCACTCCCCGCCCCCACTACCCGCCCCCACTAACCGTCACAACTCCCCGTCCCCACGCCCCGTCCCCACGCCCCGTCCCCACGCCCCGTCCCCTCTCCCCGTCCCCACTCCCCGTCCCCACTAACCGCCCCCACTAACCGCCCCCACTAACCGTCCCACCTGACCGTCCCCACACCCCGTCCCCACACCCCGTTCCCACACCCAGTCCCCACTCCCCGTCCCCACTCCCCGTAGCCACTCCCCGTAGCCACTCACCATCACCACTACCCGACCCCACTCCCCGACCCCACTCACCGTCCCCACTCACCGTCCCCACTCACCGTCCCCTCTCTCCGTCCCCTCTCTCCGTCCCCACTCTCCGTCCCTCTCTCCGTCCCCTCTCTCCGTCCCCTCTCCCCCGTCCCGTCTCCCCGTCCCCTCTCCCCGTCCCCACTCCCCGTCCCCTCTCCCCGTCCCCACTCACCGTCCCACTCCCCGTCCCCACTCCCCGTCCCCTCTCCCCGTCCCCTCTCCCCGTCCCTCTCCCCGTCCCCTCTCCCCGTCCCCTCTCCCCGTCCCCACTCCCCGTCCCCACTCACCGTCCCCACTCACCGTCCCCACTCACCGTCCCCACTCTCCGTCCCCTCTCCCCTTCCCCACTCCCCGTCCCCACTCCCCGTCCCACTGACCGTCCCCACTCACCGTCCCCACTCTCCGTCCCCACTCTCCGTCCCCACTCTCCGTCCCCTCTCCCGGTCCCCACTCCCCGTCCCCACTCCCCGTCCCCTCTCCCCGTCCCCTCTCCCCGTCCACTCTCCCCGTCCCCTCTCACCGTCCACTCTCCCCGTCCCCACTCCCCGTCCCCACTCCCCGTCCCCACAACCCATTCCCACTCTCCGTCCCCACTCTCCGTCCCCACTCTCCGTCCCCACTCTCCGTCCCCACGCTCCGTCCCACTCACGGTCCCCACTCACGGTCCCCCACTCCCGTCCCCACTCAATGTAGCCACTGCCCGTCCCCACTGCCCGTCCCCACGCCCCGTCCCCACCCCCGTCCCCATGCTCCGTCCCCACGCCCCGTCCCCACGCCCCGTCCCCACTCCCCGTCCCCGCGCCCCGTCCCCGCTCGCCGTCCCCTCTCACCGTCCACTCTCCCCGTCCCCACTCCCCGTCCCCACTCCCCGTCCCCACTCACCGTCCCCACTCACCGTCGCCACTAACCGTCCCAAATCCCCGTCCCCACTCACCGTCCCCACTCCCCGCCCCCACTACCCCGCCCCCACTAACCGTCACAACTCCCGTCCCCACGCCCCGTCCCCACGCCCCGTCCCCTCTCCCCGTCCCCACTCCCCGTCCCCACTAACCGCCCCACTAACCGCCCCCACTAACCGTCCCACCTGACCGTCCCCACACCCCGTCCCCACACCCCCGTTCCCACACCCAGTCCCCACTCCCCGTCCCCACTCCCCGTAGCCACTCCCCGTAGCCACTCACCATCACCACTACCCGACCCCACTCCCCGACCCCACTCACCGTCCCCACTCACCGTCCCCACTCACCGTCCCCTCTCTCCGTCCCCTCTCTCCGTCCCCTCTCCCCGTCCCGTCTCCCCGTCCCCTCTCCCCGTCCCCCACTCCCCGTCCCCTCTCCCCGTCCCCACTCACCGTCCCCACTCCCCGTCCCCACTCCCCGTCCCCTCTCCCCGTCCCTCTCCCCGTCCCCTCTCCCCGTCCCCTCTCCCCGTCCCCTCTCCCCGTCCCCACTCCCCGTCCCCACTCCCCGTCCCCACTCACCGTCCCCACTCACCGTCCCCACTCTCCGTCCCCACTCTCCGTCCCCTCTCCCCTTCCCCACTCCCCGTCCCCACTCACCGTCCCCACTCACCGTCCCCACTCTCCGTCCCCACTCTCCGTCCCCACTCTCCGTCCCCTCTCCCGGTCCCCACTCCCCGTCCCCACTCCCCGTCCCCTCTCCCCGTCCCCTCTCCCCGTCCACTCTCCCCGTCCCCTCTCACCGTCCACTCTCCCCGTCCCCACTCCCCGTCCCCACTCCCCGTCCCCACAACCCATTCCCACTCTCCGTCCCCACTCTCCGTCCCCACTCTCCGTCCCCACTCTCCCGTCCCCACTCACGGTCCCCACTCACGGTCCCCACTCCCGGTCCCCACTCAATGTAGCCACTGCCCGTCCCCACTGCCCGTCCCCACGCCCCGTCCCCACCCCCGTCCCCATGCTCCGTCCCCACGCCCCGTCCCCAACGCCCCGTCCCCACTCCCCGTCCCCGCGCCCCGTCCCCGCTCGCCGTCCCCTCTCCGTCCACTCTCCCCGTCCCCACTCCCCGTCCCCACTCCCCGTCCCCACTCACCGTCCCCACTCACCGTCGCCACTAACCGTCCCAAATCCCCGTCCCCACTCACCGTCCCCACTCCCCGCCCCCACTAACCGTCACAACTCCCCGTCCCCACGCCCCGTCCCCACGCCCCGTCCCCTCTCCCCGTCCCCACTCCCCGTCCCCACTCACCGTCCCCACTCACCGTCGCCACTAACCGTCCCAAATCCCCGTCCCCACTCACCGTCCCCACTCCCCGCCCCCACTAACCGCCCCCACTAACCGCCCCCACTAACCGTCCCACCTGACCGTCCCCACACCCCGTCCCCACACCCCGTTCCCACACCCAGTCCCCACTCCCCGTCCCCACTCCCCGTAGCCACTCCCCGTAGCCACTCACCATCACCACTACCCGACCCCACTCCCCGACCCACTCACCGTCCCCACTCACCGTCCCCACTCACCGTCCCCCTCTCTCCGTCCCCTCTCTCCGTCCCCACTCTCCGTCCCCTCTCTCCGTCCCCTCTCTCCGTCCCCTCTCCCCGTCCCGTCTCCCCGTCCCCTCTCCCCGTCCCCACTCCCCGTCCCCTCTCCCCGTCCCACTCACCGTCCCCACTCCCCGTCCCCACTCCCCGTCCCCTCTCCCCGTCCCCTCTCCCCGTCCCCTCTCCCCGTCCCCTCTCCCCGTCCCCTCTCCCCGTCCCCACTCCCCGTCCCCACTCACCGTCCCCACTCACCGTCCCCACTCACCGTCCCCACTCTCCGTCCCCTCTCCCCCTTCCCCACTCCCCGTCCCCACTCCCCGTCCCCACTGACCGTCCCCACTCACCGTCCCCACTCTCCGTCCCCACTCTCCGTCCCCACTCTCCGTCCCCTCTCCCGGTCCCCCACTCCCCGTCCCCACTCCCCGTCCCCTCTCCCCGTCCCCTCTCCCCGTCCCTCTCCCCGTCACTCTCCCCGTCCCCTCTCCCCCGTCCCCACTCACCGTCCCCACTCACCGTCCCCACTCACCGTCCCCACTCACCGTCCCCCACTCACCGTCCCCAATCTCCGTCCCCACTCTCCGTCCCCTCTCCCCGTCCCCTCTCCCCGTCCCCTCTCCCCGTCCCCTCTCCCCGTCCCCACTCACCGTCCCCACTCACCGTCCCCACTCACCGACCCCACTCACCGTCCCCACTCTCCGTCCCCACTCTCCGTCCCCACTCTCCGTCCCCACTCTCCGTCCCCTCTCCCCGTCCCCACTCTCCGTCCCCACTCTCCGTCCCCACTCTCCGTCCCACTCTCCGTCCCCACTCCCCGTCCCCACTCCCCGTCCCCACTCCCCGTAGACACTCACCGTAGCCACTCACCGTCCCCACTCCCCTGCCCCACTCCCCTGCCCCACTCCCCTGCCCCACTCCCCTGCCCACTCCCCTGCCCCACTCCCCTGCCCCACTCCCCTGCCCCACTCCCCTACCCCACTCCCCTACCCCACTCCCCTACCCCACTTCCCTCCCTCACATTCCTCCCTCACATTCCTCCCTCACATTCCTCCCTCACATCCCTCCTCACATCCCTCCCCCACTCCCTACCCCAAACCCCGACCCCACCCCCTCCCCAACTACCCTCCCTCACTCCCCTTCCCCACTCCCCGTCCCCTTTCCCCCGTCCCCTCTCCCCGTCCCCACTCCCCGTCCCCACTCCCGTCCCCACTCCCCGTCCCCTCTCCCCGTCCCCGCTCACCGTAGCCGCTCACCGTCCCCACTCCCCGCCCCCACTTCCCCGCCCCCACTCCCCGACCCCACTCCCCGCCCCCACTCCCCGCCCCCACTCCCCGCCCCCACTCCCCGCACCCACACCCCGCCCCACACCCCGCCCCCACTCCCCGCCCCCACTCCCCGCCCCCACTCCCCGCCCCCACTCCCCGCCCCCACTAACCGTCCCACTAACCGTCCCCACTAACCGTTCCCACTCCCCTTCCCACTCCCCTTCCCCACTCCCCTTCCCCACTCCCCGTCCCCACTCCCCGTCCCCACTCCCCGTCCCCACTCACCGTCCCCACTCACCGTCCCCCACTCTCCGACCCCACTCTCCGACCCCACTCTCCGACCCACTCTCCGTCCCCACTCTCAGTCCCCACTCCCGTCCCCACTCCCCGTAGTCACTCCCCGTAGTCACTCCCCGTAGCCACTCACCGTAGCCACTCACCGTCCCCACTCCCCGTCCCCACTCCCCGTCGTCACTCCCCGTCCCCAATCCCCGTCCCCACTCCCCGACCCCTCTCTCCGTCCCCTCTCTCCGTCCCCTCTCTCCGTCCCCTCTCCCGTCCCCTCTCCCCGTCCCCTCTCCCCGTCCCCACTCCTCCCTGCCCCACTCCCCTGCCCCACTCCCCAGCCCCACTCCCCTGCCCCACTCCCCTGCCCCACTCCCCTGCCCCACTCCCCTTCCCCACTCCCTGCCCCACTCCCGTTCCCCACTCCCCTACCCCACTCCCCTCCCTCACATTCCTCCCTCACATTCCTCCCTCACATTCCTCCCTCACATCCCTCCCTCACATCCCTCCCCACTCCCCTACCCCAAACCCCGACCCACCCCCTCCCCAACTACCCTCCCTCACTCCCCTTCCCCACTCCCCGTCCCCTCTCCCCGTCCCCTCTCCCCGTCCCATTCCCCGTCCCCTCTCCCCGTCCCCACTCCCCGTCCCCACTCCCCGTCCCCTCTCCCGTCCCCGCTCACCGTAGCCGCTCACCGTCCCCACTCCCCGCCCCCACTCCCCGACCCCCACTCCCCGCCCACACTCCCCGCGCCCACACCCCGCACCCACACCCCGCCCCCACTCCCCGCACCCACTCCCCGCCCCCACTCCCCGCCCCCACTCCCCGCCCCCACTAACCGCCCCCAGTAACCGTCCCCACTAACCGTCCCCAATCCCCGTCCCCACTCCCCGTCCCCACTCCCCGTAGCCACTCCCCGTCCCACTCCCCGACCCCACTCCCCGACCCCACTCCCCGACCCCACTCCCCGACCCCACTCACCGTCCCCTCTCTCCGTCCCCTCTCTCCCGTCCCCTCTCTCCGTCCCCCTTCCCCGTCCCCACTCCCCGTCCCCACTCCCCGTCCCCACTCACCGTCGAAACTAACCGTCCCCACTCCCCGTCCCCACTCCCCGACCCCGCTCCCCGTCCCCGCTCCCCGTCCCCGCTCCCCTCCCCGCTCACCGTCCCCACTCCGTGTCCCCACTCCCCGTCACCACTCCCCGATCCCACTCACCGTCCCCTCTCTGCATCCCCTCTCTCCGTCCCCTCTCCCCGTCCCCGCTAACCATCCCCACTCCGTGTCCCCACACCCCGCCCCCACACCCCGCCCCCACTCCCCGCCCCCACTCCCCGCCCCCACTCCCCGCCCCCACTCCCCCGCCCCACTCCCCGCTCCCACTAACCGTCCCCACTAACCGTCCCCACTAACCGTTCCCACTCCCCTTCCCCACTCCCCTTCCCCACTCCCCTTCCCCACTCCCCGTCCCCACTCCCCGTCCCCACTCCCCGTCCCCACTCCCCGTCCCCACTCCCCGTCCCCACTCCCCGTCCCCACTCACCGTCCCCACTCACCGTCCCCACTCTCCGACCCCACTCTCCGACCCCACTCTCCGACCCCACTCTCCGTCCCCACTCTCCGTCCCCACTCCCCGTCCCCACTCCCCGTAGTCACTCCCCGTAGTCACTCCCCGTAGCCACTCACCGTAGCCACTCACCGTCCCCACTCCCCGTCCCCACTCCCCGTCCCCACTCCCCGTCGTCACTCCCCGTCCCCAATCCCCGTCCCCACTCCCGACCCCTCTCTCGTCCCCTCTCTCCGTCCCCTCTCTCCGTCCCCTCTCCCCGTCCCCTCTCCCCGTCCCCACTCCCCGTCCCCACTCCCCTGCCCCACTCCCCTGCCCACTCTCCAGCCCCACTCCCCTGCCCCACTCCCCTGCCCCACTCCCCTTCCCACTCCCCTGCCCCACTCCCGTTCCCCACTCCCCTACCCCACTCCCCCTCCCTCACATTCCTCCCTCACATTCCTCCCTCACATTCCTCCCTCACATTCCTCCCTCACATCCCTCCCTCACATCCCTCCCCCACTCCCCTACCCCAAACCCCGACCCCACCCCCTCCCCAACTACCCTCCCTCACTCCCCTTCCCCACTCCCCGTCCCCTCTCCCCGTCCCCTCTCCCCGTCCCCATTCCCCGTCCCCTCTCCCCGTCCCCACTCCCCGTCCCCTCTCCCCGTCCCCTCTCCCCGTCCCCGCTCACCGTAGCCGCTCACCGTCCCCACTCCCCGCCCCCACTCCCCGACCCCACTCCCCGCCCACACTCCCCGCGCCCACACCCCGTACCCACACCCCGCCCCCACTCCCCGCACCCACTCCCCGCCCCCACTCCCCGCCCCCACTAACCGCCCCCACTAACCGCCCCCAGTAACCGTCCCCACTAACCGTCCCCAATCCCCGTCCCCACTCCCCGTCCCCACTCCCCGTAGCCACTCCCCGTAGCCACTCCCCGTCCCCACTCCCCGACCCCACTCCCCGACCCCACTCCCCGACCCCACTCACCGTCCCCTCTCTCCGTCCCCTCTCTCCGTCCCCTCTCTCCGTCCCCTCTCTCCGTCCCCTCTCTCCGTCCCCCTTCCCCGTCCCCACTCCCCGTCCCCACTCCCCGTCCCCACTCACCGTCGAAACTAACCGTCCCCACTCCCCGTCCCCACTCCCCGACCCCGCTCCCCGTCCCCGCTCCCCGTCCCCGCTCCCCTCCCCGCTCACCGTCCCCACTCCGTGTCCCCACTCCCCGTCACCACTCCCCGATCCCACTCACCGTCCCCTCTCTGCATCCCCTCTCTCCGTCCCCTCTCCCCGTCCCCGCTAACCATCCCCACTCCCCGTCCCCACTCCCCGTCCCCACTCCCCGACCCCACTCCCCGTCCCCTCTCCCCGTCCCCTCTCCCCGTCCCCTCTCCCCGTCCCCTCTCCCCGTCCCCTTACCCCGTCCCCACTCCCCGTCCCCACTCCCCGTCCCCACTCCCCGTCCCGACTCACCGTCCCCACTCACCGTCCCCACTCTGCGTCCCCTCTCACCGTCCCCACTCTGCGTCCCCTCTCACCGTCCCCTCTCACCGTCCCCTCTCACCGTCCCCTCTCACCGTCCCCGCTCACGGTCCCCACTCCGTGTCCCCACTCCCCGTCCCCACTCCCCGATCCCACTCACCGTCCCCTCTCTCCGTCCCCTCTCTCTGTCCCCTCTCCCCGTCCCCTCTCCCCGTCCCCGCTAACCGTCCCCACTCCGTGTCCCCACTCCCCGTCCCCACTCCCCGTCCCAACTCCCCGTCCCCACGCACCGTCCCCTCTCCCCGTCCCCTCTCCCCGTCCCCTCTCCCCGTCCCCACTCACCGTCCCCACTCCCCGTCCCCACTCCCCGTCCCCACTCCCCGTCCGCACTCCCCGTCCGCACTACCCGTCCCCACTGACCGTACCAACTCTCCGTCCCAACTCTGCGTCCCCTCTCACCGTCCCCACTCTGCGTCCCCACTCTGCGTCCCCTCTCACCGTCCCCTCTCCCAGTCCCCACTCACCGTACCCACTCACCGTCCCCACTCACCGTCCCCACTCACCGTCCCCACTCTCCGTCCCCACTCTCCGTCCCCTCTCCCCGTCCCCTCTCCCCGTCCCCTCTCCCCGTCCCCTCTCCCTGTCCCCATTCCCCGTCCCCTCTCCCCGTCCCCACTCCCCGACCCCTCTCCCCGTCCCCTCTCCCCGTCCCCTCTCCCCGTCCCCATTCCCCGTCCCCGCTCACCGTCCCCACTCCCCGTCCTCTCTCCCCGTCCCCATTCCCCGTCCCCACTCTCCGTCCCCACTCTCCGTCCCCTCTCCCCGTCCCCTCTCCCCGTGCCCTCTCCCCATCCCCTCTCCCCGTCCCCGCTCACCATAGCCGCTCACCGTCCCCTCTCACCGTCCCCTCTCCCCGTCCCCTCTCCCCGTCCCCATTCCCCGTCCCCATTCCCCGTCCCCATTCCCCGTCCCCACTCCCCGTCCCCACTCTCCGTCCCCACTCTCCGTCCCCACTCTCCGTCCCCTCTCCCCGTCCCCTCTCACCGTCCCCTCTCACCGTCCCTTCTCACCGTCCCCTCTCACCGTCCCCACTCCCCGTCCCCACTCCCCGTCCCCACTCCCCGTCCCCACTCTGCGTCCCCTCTCACCGTCCCCTCTCACCGTCCCCTCTCACCGTCCCCTCTCACCGTCCCCGCTCACGGTCCCCACTCCGTGTCCCCACTCCCCGTCCCCACTCCCCGATCCCACTCACCGTCCCCTCTCTCCGTCCCCTCTCTCCGTCCCCTCTCTCCGTCCCCTCTCTCCGTCCCCTCTCCCCGTCCCCTCTCCCCGTCCCCACTAACCGTCCCCACTCCGTGTCCACACTCCCCGTCCACACTCCCCGTCCCCACTCCCCGTCCCCACTCCCCGTCCCAACTCCCCGTCCCCACTCACCCGTCCCCTCTCCCCGTCCCCTCTCCCCGTCCCCTCTCCCCGTCCCCTCTCCCCGTCCCCACTCCCCGTCCCCACTCCCCGTCCCCACTCCCCGTCCGCACTCCCCGTCCCCACTCCCCGTCCCCACTCCCCGTACCAACTCTCCGTCCCAACTCTGCGTCCCCTCTCACCGTCCCCACTCTGCGTCCCCACTCACCGTCCCCTCTCCCCGTCCCCTCTCCCCGTCCCCTCTCCCCGTCCCCACTCACCGTCCCCACTCCCCGTCCCCACTCCCCGTCCGCACTCCCCGTCCGCACTCCCCGTCCCCACTGACCGTACCAACTCTCCGTCCCAACTCTGCGTCCCCTCTCACCGTCCCCACTCTGCGTCCCCACTCTGCGTCCCCTCTCACCTTCCCCTCTCCCACTCCCCACTCACCGTCCCCACTCACCGTCCCCACTCACCATCCCCACTCTCCGTCCCCACTCTCCGTCCCCACTCTCCGTCCCCTCTCCCCGTCCCCTCTCCCCGTCCCCTCTCCCCGTCCCCTCTCCCTGTCCCCATTCCCCGTCCCCTCTCCCCGTCCCCACTCCCCGTCCCCTCTCCCCGTCCCCTCTCCCCGTCCCCTCTCCCCGTCCCCATTCCCCGTCCCCGCTCACCGTCCCCACTCCCCGTCCTCTCTCCCCGTCCCCATTCCCCGTCCCCACTCTCCGTCCCCACTCTCCGTCCCCACTCTCCGTCCCCTCTCCCCGTCCCCTCTCCCCGTCCCCTCTCCCCATCCCCTCTCCCCGTCCCCGCTCACCATAGCCGCTCACCGTCCCCTCTCACCGTCCCCTCTCCCCGTCCCCTCTCCCCGTCCCCATTCCCCGTCTCCATTCCCCGTCCCCACTCCCCGTCCCCACTCTCCGTCCCCACTCTCCGTCCCCACTCTCCGTCCCCTCTCCCCGTCCCCTCTCACCGTCCCCTCTCACCGTCCCCTCTCACCGTCCCCTCTCACCGTCCCCTCTCACCGTCCCCACTCCCCGTCCCCACTCCCCGTCCCCACTCCCCGTCCCCACTCCCCGTCCCCACTCTGCGTCCCCTCTCACCGTCCCCTCTCACCGTCCCCTCTCACCGTCCCCGCTCACCGTCCCCGCTCACGGTCCCCACTCCGTGTCCCCACTCCCCGTCCCCACTCCCCGATCCCACTCACCGTCCCCTCTCTCCGTCCCCTCTCTCCGTCCCCTCTCCCCGTCCCCTCTCCCCGTCCCCGCTAACCGTCCCCACTCCGTGTCCCAACTCCCCGTCCCCACTCCCCGTCCCAACTCCCCGTCCCCACTCACCGTCCCCTCTCCCCGTCCCCTCTCCCCGTCCCCTCTCCCCGTCCCCTCTCCCCGTCCCCACTCACCGTCCCCACTCCCCGTCCCCACTCCCCGTCCGCACTCCCCGTCCCCACTCCCCGTCCCCACTGACCGTACCAACTCTCCGTCCCAACTCTGCGTCCCCTCTCACCGTCCCCACTCTGCGTCCCCACTCTGCGTCCCCTCTCACCGTCCCCTCTCCCAGTCCCCTCTCACCGTCCCCTCTCCCAGTCCCCTCTCACCGTCCCCTCTCACCGTCCCCTCTCACCGTCCCCTCACACCGTCCCCTCTCCCAGTCCCCTCTCACCGTCCCCTCTCACCGTCCCCTCTCACCGTCCCCTCTCACCGTCCCCACTCCCCGTCCCCACTCCCCGTCCCCTCTCACCGTACCCTCTCACCTTCCCCACTCAATGTAGCCACTCCCCGTCCCCACTCAATGTAGCCACTCCCCGTCCCCACTCCTCGTTCCCACTCCCCACTCCCCGTCCCCACTCCCCGTCGTGACTCCCCACTCCCTGTCCCCACTCCCCACTCCCCGTCCCCACTCCCCACTCCCCGTCCCCACTCCCCACTACCCGTCCCCACTCCCCGTCCCCACTCCCCACTCCCTGTCCCCACACCCTGTCCCCACAACCCACTCCCCGTCCCCACTCCCCGTCCCCACTCCCCGTCCCCACTCCCCGTCCCCACTCCCCGTCCCCACTCAATGTAGCCACTCCCCGTTGCCACTCCTCACTCCCCGTCCCCACTCCCCACTCACCGTCCCCACCCACCGTCACCACCCACCGTCCCCACTCTCCGTCCCCACTCTCCGTCCCCACTCTCCGTCCCCACTCTCCGTCCCCACTCTCCCCGTCCCCTCTCCCCGTCCCCACTCACCGTCCCCACTCCCCGTCCCCACTCCCCATAGTCACTCCCCGTAGCCACTCCCCATAGCCACTCCCCGTCCCCACTCCCCGTCCCCACTCCCCGTCCTCACTCCCCGTCCTCACTCCCCGTCCCCACTCCCCGTCCCCACTCCCCGTCCCAACTCCCCGTCCCCACTCACCGTCCCCTCTCCCCGTCCCCTCTCCCCGTCCCCTCTCCCCGTCCCCTCTCCCCGTCCCCACTCCCCGTCCCCATTCCCCGTCCTCTCTCCCCGTCCCTACTCCCCGTCCTCTCTCCCCGTCCCTACTCCCCGTCCCCACTCCCCGTCCCCGCTCACCATAGCCGCTCACCGTCCCCACTCCCCGCCCCCACTCCCCGCCCCCACTCCCCGCCCCCACTCCCCGCCCCCACTAACCGCCCCCCACTAACCGTCCCCACTCCCCGTCCCCACTCCCCGTCCCCACTCCCCGACCCCACTCACCGTCCCCTCTCCCCGTCCCCTCTCCCCGTCCCCTCTCCCCGTCCCCACTCCCCGTCCCCACTCCCCGTCCCCACTCCCCGTCGCTACTCACCGTCCCCACTCTCCGTCCCCACTCTCCGTCCCCACTCTCCGTCCCCACTCTCCGTCCCCGCTCCCCATCCTCACTCCCCGACCTCACTCCCCGACCCCACTCCCCGTAAGTCACTCCCCGTAGTCACTCCCCGTCCCCACTCCCCGTCCCCACTCCCCGTCCCCACTCCCCGTCAACACTCTTCGTCCCCTCTCTCCGTCCCCTCTCTCCGTCCCCTCTCTCCGTCCCCTCTCTCCGTCCCCTCTCTCCGTCCGCTCTCTCCGTCCGCTCTCTCCGTCCGCTCTCTCCGTCCCCTCTCTCCGTCCGCTCTCTCCGTCCCCTCTCTCCGTCCCCTCTCCCCGTCCCCTCTCCCCGTCCCCTCTCCCCGTCCCCTCTCCCCGTCCCCACTCCCCGTCCCCTCTCCCCGTCCCTACTCCCCGTCCCCTCTCCCCGTCCCCGCTCACCGTGGCCGCTCACCGTCCCCACTCCCCGCCCCCACTCCCCGCCCCCACTCCCCGCCCCCACTCCCCGCCCCCACTCCCCGCCCCCACTCCCCGCCCCCACTAACCGCCCCCACTAACCGTCCCCACTAACCGTCCCCACTAACCGTCCCCACTCCCCGTCCCCACTCCCCGTCCCCACTCCCCGTCCCCACTCCCCGTAGCCACTCACCATCACCACTCCCCGACCCCACTCACCGTCCCCTCTCTCCGTCCCCTCTCTCCGTCCCCTCTCTCCGTCCCCTCTCTCCGTCCCCTCTCTCCGTCCCCTCTCTCCGTGCCCTCTCTCCGTCCCCACTCCCCGTCCCCACTCCCCGTCCCCACTCCCCGTCCTCACTCCCCGTCCTCACTCCCCGTCCCCACTCCCCGTCCCCACTTACCGTAGATACTGACCGTCCCCACTCCCCGTCCCCACTCCCCGACCCCACTCCCCGTCCCCTCTCCCCGTCCCCGCTCCCCGTCCCCGCTCCGTGTCCCCACTCCCCGTCCCCTCTCTCCGTCCCCTCTCTCCGTCCCCTCTCTCCGTCCCCTCTCCCCGTCCCCTCTCCCCGTCCCCGCTAACCGTCCCCACTCCGTGTCCCCACTCCCCGTCCCCTCTCCCCATCCCCTCTCCCCGTCCCCACTCCCCGTCCCCTCTCCCCGTCCCCTCTCCCCGTCCACACTCTGCGTCCCCTCTCACCGTCCCCACTCACCGTCCCCTCTCACCGTCCCCTCTCACCGTCCCCGCTCACCGTCCCCGCTCACCGTCCCCGCTCCCCGTCCCCGCTCCCCATCCCCGCTCCCCGTCCCCACTCTGCGTCCCCTCTCACCGTCCCCTCTCACCGTCCCCACTCACCGTCCCCTCTCACCGTCCCCTCTCACCGTCCCCACTCTCAGTCCCCACTCTCCGTCCACACTCTCCGTCCACACTCTGCGTCCCCTCTCACCGTCCCCACTCACCGTCCCCTCTCACCGTCCCCTCTCACCGTCCCCACTCTCAGTCCCCACTCTCCGTCCCCACTCTCCGTCCACACTCTGCGTCCCCTCTCACCGTCCCCACTCACCGTCCCCTCTCACCGTCCCCGCTCACCGTCCCCGCTCACCGTCCCCGCTCCCCGTCCCCGCTCCCCATCCCCGCTCCCCGTCCCCACTCCCCGTCCCCACTCCCCGTCCCCACTCCCCGTCCCCACTCACCGTCCGCACTCAATGTAGCCACTCCCCGTCCCCACTCAATGTAGCCACTCCCCGTCCCCACTCCTCGTTCCCACTCCCCACTCCCCGTCCCCACTCCCCTTCGCCACTCCGCACTCCCCGTCCCCACTCCCCACTCCCCGTCCCCACTCCCCACTCCCCGTCCCCACTCCCCACTCCCTGTCCCCACAACCCACTCCCCGTCCCCACTCCCCGTCCCCACTCCCCGTCCCCACTCCCCGTCCCCACTCCCCGACCCCACTCCCCGTCCCCACTCAATGTAGCCACTCCCCGTCCCCACTCCCCACTCCCCGTCCCCACTCCCCACTCCCCGTCCCCACTCCCCACTCCCCGTCGCCACTCCTCACTCCCCGTCCCCACTCCCCACTCCCCGTCCCCACTCCCCACTCCCCGTCCCCACTCCCCACTCCCCGTCCCCACTTCCACTCCTCACTCCCCATCCCCACTCCCCGTCCCCACACCCCACTCCCCGTCCTAACTCCCCGTCCTAACTCCCCGTCCCCACTCCCCGTCCCCACTCCCCCTCCCCACTCCCCCTCCCCACTCCCCCTCCCCACTCCCCCTCCCCACTCCCCCTCCCAACTCCCCCTCCGCACTACCCCTCCGCACTACCCCTCCGCACTACCCCTCCGCACTACCCCTCCCCACGACACCTCCCCACGACCCCTCCCCACTCCCCGTCCCCACTCCCCGTCCCCACTCAACGTCCCCACTCCCACTCCCCCTCCCCACTTCCCCTCCCCACTCCCCCTCCCCACTCCCCCTCCCCACTCCCCGTCCCCACTCAACGTCCCCACTCAACGTCCCCTCTCCCCGTCCCCTCTCGGCGTCCCCTCTCGGCGTCCCCTCTCGGCGTCCCCTCTCCCCGTCCCCTCTCCCCGTCCCCTCTCCCCGTCCCCTCTCCCCGTCCCCACTCCCCGTCCCCACTCCCCGTCCGCACTCCCCGTCCCCACTCAATGTAGCCACTCCCCGTCCCCACTCCCCGTCCCCACTCCCCGTCCCCACTCCCCGACCCCACTCACCGTCCCCACTCACCGTCGCCACTCACCGTCGCCTCTCACCGACCCCACTCCCCGACCCCGCTCGCCGTCCCCGCTCGCCGTCCCCGCTCCCCGTCCCCGCTCCCAGTCCCCGCTCCCAGTCCCCCCGCTCCCAGTCCCTGCTCCCCATCCCCGCTCCCCGTCCCCGCTCCCCGTCCCCGCTCCCCGACCCCGCTCCCCGTCCTCGCTCTCCGTCCCCGCTCTCCGTCCCCGCTCTCCGTCCCCGCTCTCCGTCCCCGCTCATCGTCCCCGCTCCCCGTCCCCGCTCATCGTCCCCGCTCCCCGCTCCCCGTCCCCGCTCCCCGTCCCCGCTCCCCGTCCCCGCTCCCTGTCCCCGCTCCCCGACCCCTTTCCCCGTCCTGGCTCTCCGTCCCCGATCCCCGTCCCCGCACCCTGTCCCCGCTCCCCGTCCCCGGCCCCCGTCCCCGCTCCCCGGCCCCCGTCCCCGCTCCCCGTCCCCGCTCCCCGACCCCGCTCCCCGTCCCCGCTCCCCGTCCACGCTCCCAGCTCCCCGTCCCCGCTCCCCGTCCCCCGTCCCCGACCCCGCTCCCTGTCCCCGCTCACCGTCCCCGCTCACCGTCCCCGCTCACCGTCACCACTCACCGTCCCCGCTCCCCACTCCCCGTCCCCACTCCCCGTCCCCACTCCCCGACCCCACTCCCCGACCCCACTCAACGTCCCCTTTCAACGTCCCCTTTCAACGTCCCCTCTCCCCGTCCCCTCTCCCCGTCCCCTCTCCCCGTCCCCTCTCCCCGTCCCCTCTCCCCGTCCCCTCTTCCCGTCCCCACTCCCCGTCCCCACTCCCCGTCCCCTCTCCCCGTCCCCTCTCCCCGTCCCCACTCTCCGTCCCCACTCCCCGTCCCCACTCCCCGTCCCCACTCCCCGTCCCCACTCAGCGTCCACACTCAGCGTCCACACTCCCGCTCACCACTCCCCATTTCCCTTCCCTCCACCTCCTCACTGCACTCCCCTCCCTCAATCCCCTACCCCACATCCCTCCCCCACTGTGCTGCATCACTCCCCTCCCCCACTCCCCACTCCGCTTCCTTACCCCACTCCGCTTCCCTGCACCTCCTCACTGCCCTCCGCTACCACACTCCCATCCCCCACTACCCTCTCCCTCTCACCTACCGCACTCCCTACCGCACACCAATCCCTGACACCATTCCCCTTCCCCACTCCGCTCCCTACTCTCCTACCCCACACCCCCCTCCCCCACTCCCCTTCCCGCCACCTCCTCACTGCGCACCACTACCCCACTCCCCGCCCCATCTCCACTACCCCATTCCCCTTCCCCATTCCCCTACCCCACTCCCATAACCCACCCCTCCACCACTCACCTCCCCCCCCACTCCCGTCCACCTCTCCGCTTCCCAGCACCTCTTCACTGCCCACCCTGACCACACTCCCCTTCCCCACTCCCCTGCCCCACTCCCCTGCCCCACTCCCCTGCCCCACTCCCCTGCCCCACTCCCCTGCCCCACTCCCCTGCCCCACACCCCTGCCCCACACCCCTGCCCCACACCCCTGCCCCACTCCCCTGCCCCACTCCCCTGCCCCACTCCCCTGCCCCACTCCCCTCCCTCACATTCCTCCCTCACATTCCTCCCTCACATTCCTCCCTCACATTCCTCCCTCACATTCCTCCCTCACATCCCTCCCTCACATCCCTCCCTCACATCCCTCCCTCACATCCCTCCCCCACTCCCCTACCCCAAACCCCGACCCCACCCCCTCCCCAACTACCCTCCCTCACTCCCCTGCCCCACTCCCCTGCCCCACTCCCCGTCCCCACTCCCCGTCCCCACTCCCCGTCCCCACTCCCCGTCCCCACTCACCGTCCCCACTCCCCGTCCCCACTCCCCGTCCCCACTCAGCGTCCCCACTCAGCGTCCCCACTCAGCGTCCCCACTCAGCGTCCCCACTCTCAGTCCCCACTCTCAGTCCCCACTCTCAGTCCCCACTCCCGCTGACAACTCCCCCTCACAACTCCCCGTTTCCCTTCCCTCCACCTCCTCACTGCACTCCCCTCCCTCAATCCCCTACCCCACACCCCTCCCACACTGTGCTGCATCACTCCCCTCCCCCACTGTGCTGCATCACTCCCCTCCCCCACTCCCCACTCCCCTTCCTTACCCCACTCCGCTTCCCTGCACCTCCTCACTGCCCTCCGCTATCACACTCCGATCCCCCACTACCCTCCCCCACTACCCTCCCCCACTCCCCTACATCACAACCAATCCCCACTCCCCTACCCCACTCCGCACCCCCAAATCCCTTCACTACTACCCTCCCCAACTCCCCTCAGCCACTCCCCAATCCCCTCCCCAACTCCCCTCCGCCACTCCCCAACCCACTCCTCTCCCGCTCCCCCTCCGCTACCCATTCCCCTCTCTCACACCCCTCCCTCACTTCCCTCCCTCACACCCCTCCCCCACTCCCCTCCCCCACTCCCCTCCCCCACTCCCCTCCCCCACTCCCCTCCCCCACACTCCCCCGCCCCTCTCCCCCGCCCCTCTCCCCCGCCCCACTCCACCCCCCACTCCCCCCACTCCCCTATCCCACTCCCCTACCCCACTCCCCTACCCCACTCCCCAGCACCACTCCACAGCACCACTCCCCAGCACCACTCCCCAACCCCAACCCCACTCCCCTACACCATTCCCATACCCCACTCCCTTCCACCATACCAACACCCCACTCACATCCCAACCTCACCTCCCCAAATCACCTCCCCAACTCCCCTCAGCCACTCCCCAATCCCCTCCCCAACTCCCCTCCGCCACTCCCCAAGCCACTCCTCTCCCGCTCCCCCTCCGCTACCCATTCCCCTCTCTCACTCCCCTCCCTCACACGCCTCCCCCACTCCCCTCCCCCACTCCCCTCCCCCTCACTCCCCCGCCCCTCTCCCCGCCCCAGTCCACCCCCCCCTCCCCCACTCCCCTCCCCAACTCCCCTCCCCCTCACCCCTCCCCCTCACCCCTCCCCCTCACCCTCACCCTCATCCCTCCCCCTCACCCCTCACCCCTCACCCACTCCCCTCCCCCGCTCCCCTCCCCCGCTCCCCTCCCCCGCTCCCCTCCCCCGCTCCCCTCCCCCACTCCCCTATCCCACTCCACTCCCCTATCCCACTCCACTCCCCTCCCCACTCCCCTCCCCGACTCCCCTCCCCGACTCCCCTCCCCGACTCCACTCCCCGACTCCACTCCCCTCCCCGACTCCACTCCCCTCCATCTCCTCACTGCCCTCCCCTACCCAACTCCCTGACACCACTCTGAAACCCCACTCCCCATCTCCACTCCCCGTCTCCACTCCCCATCTCCACTCCCCATCTCCACTCCCCATCTCCACACCCCTACCCCACTACCCCAACCCACTCACCTCCACTCCACTCCACTCCTTCACTCCCCTCCCCCACTCCCCTACCACACTACCCTACCCCACTACCCTCCCTCACATCCCTCCCCCACTCCGCTACCCCAAACCCCGACCCCACCCCCTCCCCAACTACCCTCCCTCACTCCCCTCCCCCACTCCGCTTCCCTGCACCTCATCACTGCCCTCCGCTACCACACTCCGGTCCCCCACTACCCTCCCCCACTCCCCTCTCTCACTCCCCTCCCTCACTCCCCTCCCTCACTCCCCTCCCTCACTCCCCTCCCTCACACCCCTCCCCCACTCCCCTCCCCCACTCCCCTCCCCCACTCCCCTCCCCCACACTCCCCCGCCCCTCTCCCCCGCCCCACTCCACCCCCCACTCCCCCCACTCCCCTATCCCACTCCCCTAACCCACTCCCCTGCACCACTCCCCAGCACCACTCCCCAGCACCACTCCCCAGCACCACTCCCCAACCCCAACCCCACTCCCCTACACCATTCCCATACCCCACTCCCTTCCACCATACCAACACCCCACTCACATCCCCACCTCACCTCCCCAAATCACCTCCGCAACTCCCCTCCCCCTCACCCCTCCCCCTCACCCCTCCACCTCACCCTCACCATCATCCCTCCCCCTCACCCCTCACCCCTCACCCGCTCCCCTCCCCCGCTCCCCTCCCCCGCTCCCCTCCCCCGCTCCCCTCCCCCGCTCCCCTCCCCCACTCCCCTCCCCCACTCCCCTCCCCCACTCCCCTATCCCACTCCACTCCCCTCCCCACTCCCCTCCCCGACTCCCCTCCCCGACTCCCCTCCCCGACTCCACTCCCCGACTCCACTCCCATCCCCGACTCCACTCCTCTCCATCTCCTCACTGCCCTCCCCTACCCAACTCCCTGACACCACTCTGAAACCCCACTCCCCATCTCCACTCCCCATCTCCACTCCCCATCTCCACTCCCCATCTCCACTCCCCATCTCGACTCCCCATCTCCACACCCCTACCCCACTACCCCATCCCACTCACCTTCACTCCACTCCACTCCTTCACTCCCCTCCCCAACTCCCCTCCCCCACTCCCATTCCCCCACTCCCATTCCCCCACTCCCCTACCCCACTACCCTCCCTCACATCCCTCCCCCACTCCGCTACCCCAAACCCCGAACCCACCCCTTCCCCAACTACCCTCCCTCACTCCCCTCCCCCACTCCGCTTCCCTGTACCTCATCACTGCCCTCCGCTACCACACTCCGGTCCCCCACTCCCCTCCCCCACTCCCCTCCCCCACTCCCCTCCCCCACTCCCCTCCCCCACTCCCCTACATCACAACCAATCCCCACTCCCCTACCCCATTCCCCATCCCCAAAACCCTTCACTACTACCCTCCCCAACTCCCCTCAGCCACTCCCCAATGCCCTCCACTACTACCCTCCCCAACTCCCCTCCCCAACTCCCCTCCGCCACTCCCCAACCCACTCCTCTCCACCTCCCCTCCGCTACCCATTCCCCTCCATCACTCCCCTCCCTCACTCCCCTCCCTCACACCCCTCCCTCACACCCCACCCCCACCCCCCACCCACACACCCCTCCCCCACTCCCCTCCCCCACTACCCTCCCCCACACCCTCCTCAACACCTCTCCCACACTCCATGTAGCCACTCCATGTCCCCACTCCATGTCCCCACTCCATGTCCCCACTCCATGTCCCCACTCCCCGTCCCCACTCCCCGTCCCCACTCCCCGTCCCCACTCCCCGTCCCCACTCCCCGTTCCCACTCCCCGTATCCACTCCCCGTATCCACTCCCCGTCCCCACTCAGTGTCGCCACTCACCGTCCCCACTCAAAGTCCCCACTCCCCGTACCCACTCCCCGTCCCCACTCCCAGTCCCCACTCCCCGTCCCCTCTCCCCGTCCCCTCTCCCCGTCCCCTCTCCCCGTCCCCTCTCTCCGTCCCCACTACCCGTCCCCTCTCCCCGTCCCCTCTCCCCGTCCCCTCTCCCCGTCCCCTCTCCCCGTCCCCTCTCCCCGTCCCCACTCCCCGTCCCCACTCAGTGTCGCCACTCACCGTCCCCACTCAAAGTCCCCACTCCCCGTACCCACTCCCCGTCCCCACTCCCAGTCCCCACTCCCCGTCCCCTCTCCCCGTCCCCTCTCCCCGTCCCCTCTCCCCGTCCCCACTCCCCGTCCCCACTCTCCGTCCCCACTCCCCGTCCCCACTCCCCGTTCCCACTCCCCGTATCCACTCCCCGTATCCACTCCCCGTCCCCACTCAGTGTCGCCACTCACCGTCCCCACTCAAAGTCCCCACTCCCCGTACCCACTCCCCGTACCCACTCCCAGTCCCCACTCCCCGTCCCCTCTCCCCGTCCCCTCTCCCCGTCCCCTCTCCCCGTCCCCTCTCTCCGTCCCCACTACCCGTCCCCTCTCCCCGTCCCCTCTCCCCGTCCCCTCTCCCCGTCCCCTCTCCCCGTCCCCACTCCCCGTCCCCACTCAGTGTCGCCACTCACCGTCCCCACTCAAAGTCCCCACTCCCCGTACCCACTCCCCGTCCCCACTCCCAGTCCCCACTCCCCGTCCCCTCTCCCCGTCCCCTCTCCCCGTCCCCTCTCCCCGTCCCCTCTCCCCGTCCCCTCTCCCCGTCCCCACTCCCCGTCCCCACTCCCCGTCCCCACTCCCCGTCCCCACTCCCCGTCCCCACTCACCGTCCCCACTCCCCGTATCCACTCCCCGTCCCTACTCCCCGTCCCCACGCCCCGTCCCCACGCCCCGTCCCCACGCCCCGTCCCCACGCCCCGTCCCCACGCCCCGTCCCCACGCCCAGTCCCCACTCCACGTATCCACTCCCCGTCCCCACACCCCGTCCCCACTCCCCGTCCCCACTCCCCGTCCCCTCGTCCCGTCCCCTCTCCCCGTCCCGTCTCCCCGTCCCCACTCCCCGTCCCCACTCCCCGTATCCACTCCCCGTATCCACTCCCCTTATCCACTCCCCGTCCTCACTCCCCGTCCCCACTCCCCGTATCCACTCCCCGTGTACACTCCCCGTCCCCACTCCCCGTATCCACTCCCCGTATCCACTCCCCGTATCCACTCCCCGTATCCACTCCCCGTCCTCACTCCCCGTCCTCACTCCCCGTCCTCACTCCCCGTCCTCACTCCCCGTCCCCACTCCCCGTATCCACTCCCTTTATACACTCCCCGTATCCACTCCCCGTCCCCACTCTCCGTCCCCACTCTCCGTCCCCACTCCCCGTCCCCACTCCCCGTCCCCACTCCCCGTCCCCACTCCCCGTTCCCACTCCCCGTGTCCACTCCCCGTATCCACTCCCCGTCCCTACTCCCCGTCCCCTCTCCCCGTCCCCTCTCCCCGTCCCCTCTCCCCGTCCCCTCTCCCCGTCCCCGCTCCCCGTCCCCGCTCCCCGTCCCCGCTCCCCGTCCCCAAGCCCCGTCCCCAAGCCCCGTCCCCACGCCCCGTCCCCACTCCCCGTCCCCACTCCCCGTCCCCTCTCCCCGTCCCCTCTCCCCGTCCCCACTCCATGTAGCCACTCCCCGTCCCCACTCCTCGTCCCCACTCCCCGTCCCCACTCACCGTCGTCACTCACCGACCCCACTCACCGTCGCCACTCACCGTCCCCACTCTCCGTCCCCACTCCCCGTCCCCACTCCCCGTCCCCACTCCCCGTCCCCACTCCCCGTCCCCACTCCCCGTCCCCACTCTCCGTCCCCACGCTCCGTCCCCACGCTCCGTCCCCACTCTCCGTCCCCACTCTCCGTCCCCATTCACCGTCCTCACTCCCCGTCCCCACTCCCCGTCGCCACTCCCCGTCCCCACTCCCCGTCCCCTCTCCCCGTCCCCTCTCCCCGTCCCCTCTCCCCGTCCCCAATCCCCGTCCCCACTCCCCGTCCCCACTCCCCGTCCCCACTCCCCGTCCCCGTATTCACTCCCCGTATCCACTCCCCGTATCCACTCCCCGTCCTCACTCCCCGTCCTCACTCCCCGTCCTCACTCCACGTCCCCACTCCCCGTATGCACACCGCGTCCCCATTCCCCATGTCCACTCCCCGTCCCCACTCCCCGTCCCCACTCCCCGTCCCCACTCCCCGTCCTCACTCCCCGTCCCCACTCAGTGTCGCCACTCACCGTCCCCACTCAAAGTCCCCACTCCCCGTACCCACTCCCCGTCCCCACTCCCAGTCCCCACTCCCCGTCCCCTCTCCCCATCCCCTCTCCCCGTCCCCTCTCCCCGTCCCCTCTCCCCGTCCTCACTACCCGTCCCCTCTCCCCGTCCCCTCTCCCCGTCCCCTCTCCCCGTCCCCTCTCCCCGTCCCCTCTCCCCGTCCCCACTCAGTGTCGCCACTCACCGTCCCCACTCAAAGTCCCCACTCCCCGTACCCACTCCCCGTCCCCACTCCCCGTCCCCACTCCCCGTCCCCACTCCCCGTCCCCTCTCCCCGTCCCCTCTCTCCGTCCCCACTACCCGTCCCCTCTCCCCGTCCCCTCTCCCCGTCCCCTCTCCCCGTCCCCACTCCCCGTCCCCTCTCCCCGTCCCCACTCCCCGTCCCCACTCCCCGTCCCCACTCCCCGTCCCCACTCCCCGTCCCCACTCACCGTCCCCACTCCCCGTATCCACTCCCCGTCCCTACTCCCCGTCCCCACGCCCCATTCCCACGCCCCGTCCCCACGCCCCGTCCCCACGCCCCGTCCCCAAGCCCCGTCCCCACGCCCCGTCCCCACGCCCCGTCCCCACGCCCCGTCCCCACTCCACTTATCCACTCCCCGTCCCCACTCCCCGTCCCCACTCACCGTCCCCTCGTCCCGTCCCCTCTCCCCGTCCCGTCTCCCCGTTCCCACTCCCCGTCCCCACTCCCCGTCCCCACTCCCCGTCCCCACACCCCGTCCCCACTCCCCGTCCCCACTCCCCGTATCCACTCCCCGTATCCACTCCCCATATCCACTCCCCGTCCTCACTCCCCTTCCCCACTCCCCGTATCCACTCCCCGTATACACTCCCCGTATCCACTCCCCGTCCCTACTCCCCGTCCCCGCGCCCCGTCCCCGCGCCCCGTCCCCGCTCCCCGTCCCCGCTCCCCGTCCCCAAGCCCCGTCCCCAAGCTCCGTCCCCACGCCCCGTCCCCACTCCCCGTCCCCACTCCCCGTCCCCTCTCCCCGTCCCCACTCACCGTCCCCACTCCATGTAGCCACTCGCCATCCCCACTCCTCGTCCCCACTCCCCGTCCCCACTCCCCGTCCCCACTCCCCGTCCCTACTCCCCGTCCCCACTCCCCGTCCCCACTCACAGTCACCACTCACCGACCCCACTCACCGTCGCCACTCACCGTCCCCACTCTCCGTCCCCTCTCACGGTCCCCACTCCCTGTCCCCACTCCCCGTCCCCACTCCCCGTCCCCACTCCCCGTCCCCACTCCCCGTCCCCACTCTCCGTCCTCACTCTCCGTCCCCATTCACCGTCCCCACTCCCCGTCCCCACTCCCCGTCCCCACTCCCCGTCCCCTCTCCCCGTCCCCTCTCCCCGTCCCCACTCCCCGTCCCCACTCCCCGTCCCCACTCCCCGTCCCCACTCCCCGTATTCACTCCCCGTATCCACTCCCCGTATCCACTCCCCGTATCCACTCCCCGTCCTCACTCCCCGGCCTCACTCCCCGTCCTCACTCCCCGTCCCCACTCCCCGTATCCACTCCGCGTCCCCATTCCCCGTGTCCACTCCCCGTATCCACTCCCCGTAGCCACTCCCCGTATCCACTCCCCGTCCCCACTCCCCGTCCCCACTCCGCGTCCCCACTCCGTTTCCCCACTCCCCTTCCCCACTCCCCGTCCCCACTCCCCGTCCCCACTCAGTGTCGCCACTCACCGTCCCCACTCAAAGTCCCCACTCCCCGTACCCACTCCCCGTCCCCACCCCCAGTCCCCACTCCCCGTCCCCTCTCCCCGTCCCCTCTCCCCGTCCCCTCTCCCCGTCCCCTCTCTCCGTCCCCTCTCTCCGTCCCCACTACCCGTCCCCTCTCCCCGTCCCCTCTCCCCGTCCCCTCTCCCCGTCCTCTCTCCCCGTCCCCTCTCCCCGTCCCCTCTCCCCGTCCCCTCTCCCCGTCCCCACTCAGTGTCGCCACTCCCCGTCCCCACTCCCAGTCCCCACTCCCAGTCCCCTCTCCCCGTCCCCTCTCCCCGTCCCCTCTCTATGTCCCCACTACCCGTCCCCTCTCCCCGTCCCCTCTCCCCGTCCCCTCTCCCCGTCCCCACTCCCCGTCCCCACTCCGCGTCCCCTCTCCCCGTCCCCACTCCCCGTCCCCACTCCCCGTCCCCACTCCCCGTCCCCACTCTCCGTCCCCACTCTCCGTCCCCATTCACCGTCCCCACTCCCCGTCCCCACTCCCCGTCCCCACTCCCCGTCCCCTCTCCCCGTCCCCTCTCCCCGTCCCCACTCCCCGTCCCCACTCCCCGTCCCCACTCCCCGTCCCCACTCCCCGTATTCACTCCCCGTATCCACTCCCCGTATCCACTCCCCGTATCCACTCCCCGTCCTCACTCCCCGGCCTCACTCCCCGGCCTCACTCCCCGTCCTCACTCCCCGTCCCCACTCCCCGTCCCCACTCCCCGTATCCACTCCGCGTCCCCATTCCCCGTGTCCACTCCCCGTATCCACTCCCCGTAGCCACTCCCCGTATCCACTCCCCGTCCCCACTCCCCGTCCCCACTCCGCGTCCCCACTCCGTTTCCCCACTCCCCTTCCCCACTCCCCGTCCCCACTCCCCGTCCCCACTCAGTGTCGCCACTCACCGTCCCCACTCAAAGTCCCCACTCCCCGTACCCACTCCCCGTCCCCACCCCCAGTCCCCACTCCCCGTCCCCTCTCCCCGTCCCCTCTCCCCGTCCCCTCTCCCCGTCCCCTCTCTCCGTCCCCTCTCTCCGTCCCCACTACCCGTCCCCTCTCCCCGTCCCCTCTCCCCGTCCCCTCTCCCCGTCCTCTCTCCCCGTCCCCTCTCCCCGTCCCCTCTCCCCGTCCCCTCTCCCCGTCCCCTCTCCCCGTCCCCACTCAGTGTCGCCACTCCCCGTCCCCACTCCCAGTCCCCACTCCCAGTCCCCTCTCCCCGTCCCCTCTCCCCGTCCCCTCTCTATGTCCCCACTACCCGTCCCCTCTCCCCGTCCCCTCTCCCCGTCCCCTCTCCCCGTCCCCACTCCCCGTCCCCACTCCGCGTCCCCTCTCCCCGTCCCCACTCCCCGTCCCCACTCCCCGTCCCCACTCCCCGTCCGCACTCCCCGTCCCCACTCCCCGTCCCCACTCCCCGTCCCCACTCACCGTCCCCACTCCCCGTATCCACTCCCCGTATCCACTCCCCGTATCCACTCCCCGTCCTCACTCCCCGTATCCACTCCCCGTATCCACTCCCCGTATCCACTCCCCGAATCCACTCCCCGAATCCACTCCCCGTCCCCACTCCCCGTCCCAACTTCCCGTCCCAACTCCCCGTCCCCACTCCCCGTCCCCACTCCCCGTCCCCACTCCCCGTCCCCACTCCCCGTCCCCACTCCCCGTATCCACTCCCCGTATCCACTCCCCGTACTCACTCCCCGTCCTCACTCCCCGTATCCACTCCCCGTATCCACTCCCCTAATCCACTTGCCGTCCACACTCCCCGTCCCCACTCCCCGTCCCCACTCCCCGTCCCCTCACCCCGTCCCCTCACCCCGTCCCCGTTCCCCGTCCCCGTTCCCCGTCCCCTCTCCCCGTCCCCTCTCCCCGTCCCCTCTCCCCGTCCCCACTCCCCGTCCCCACTCCGCGTCCCCACTCCCCGTCCCCACTCCCCGTTCCCACTCCTCCTTCCAGCTCCCCGTCCCCGCTCCCCGTCCCCGCTCCCCGTCCCCTCTCCCCGTCCCCTCTCCCCGTCCCCTCTCACCGTCCCCACTCCCCGTATCCACTCCCCGTATCCACTCCCCGTATCCACTCCCCGTCCTCACTCCCCGTATCCACTCCCCGTATCCACTCCCCGTATCCACTCCCTGAATCCACTCCCCGAATCCACTCCCCGTCCCCACTCCCCGTCCCAACTTCCCGTCCCAACTCCCCGTCCCCACTCCCCGTCCCCACTCCCCGTCCCCACTCCCCGTATCTACTCCCCGTATCCACTCCCCGTATCCACTCCCCGTATCCACTCCCCGTCCTCACTCCCCGTCCTCACTCCCCGTATCCACTCCCCGTATCCACTCCCCTAATCCACTCCCCGTCCACACTCCCCGTCCCCACTCCCCGTCCCCACTCCCCGTCCCCTCACCCCGTCCCCTCTCCCCGTCCCCTCTCCCCGTCCCCTCTCCCCGTCCCCTCTCCCCGTCCCCGCTCCCCGTCCCCGCTCCCCGTCCCCGCTCCCCGTCCCCGCTCCCCGTTCCCGCTCCTCGTTCCAGCTCACCGTCCCCGCTCCCCGTCCCCGCTCCCCGTCCCCTCAAGCCGTCCCCGTTCCCCGTCCCCGTTCCCCGTCCCCGCTCCCCGTCCCCGCTCCCCGTCCCCGCTCCCCGTCCCCTCTCCCCGTCCCCTCTCCCCGTCCCCTCTCCCCGTCCCCTCTCCCCGTCCCCACTCCCCGTCCCCACTCCCCGTCCCCACTCCCCGTCCCCACTCCCCGTCCCCACTCAATGTAGCCACTCCCCGTCCCCACTCTCCGTCCCCACTCTCCGTCCCCACTCCCCGTCCCCACTCTCCGTCCCCACTCTCCGTCCCCACTCTCCGTCCCCACTCCCCGTCCCCACTCCCCGTCCCCACTCCCCGTCCCCACTCCCCGTCCCCACTCCCCGTCCCCACTCTCCGACCCCACTCTCCGACCCCACTCTCCGTGCCCACTCCCGTCCCCACTCCCCGTCCCCACTCCCCGTCCCCACTCCCCGTCCCCACTCCCCGTCCCCACTCCCCGTCCCCACTCTCCGTCCCCACTCTCCGTCCCCACTCACCGTCCCCACTCCCCGTCCCCACTCAATGTAGCCACTGCCCGTCCCCACTGCCCGTTCCCACTCCTCGTTTTCGCTCCTCGTTCCCGTTCACCGTATCCACTCCCCGTATCCACTCCCCGTCCCCACTCCCCACTCCCTGTCCCCACAACCTACTCCCCGTCCCCACTCCCCGTCCCCACTCCCCGTCCCCACTCCCCGTCCCCACTCCCCGTCCCCACTCCCCGTCCCCACTCCCCGTCCCCACTCAATGTAGCCACTCCCCGTCCCCACTCCCCACTCCCCGTCCCCACTCCCCACTCCCCGTCCCCACTCCCCACTCCCCGTCGCAACTCCTCACTCCCCGTCCCCACTCCCCACTCCCCGTCCCCACTCCCACACCTCACTCAACGTCCCCACTCCCCGTCCCCACAACCCGTCCCCACAACCCGTCCCCACTCCCCACTCCCCGTCCCCACTCCCCGTCCCCACAACCCGTCCCCACAACCCCTCCCCACTACCCCTCCCCACTACCCGTCCCCACTCAACGTCCCCACTCAACGTCCCCACTCCCCCTCCCCACTCCCCGTCCCCACTCCCCGTCCCCACTCAACGTCCCCACTCAACGTCCCCTCTCCCCGTCCCCTCTCCCCGTCCCCTCTCCCCGTCCCCACTCCCCGTCCCCACTCCCCGTCCCCACTCAATGTAGCCACTCCCCGTCCCCAGTCCTCGTCCCCACTCCTCGTCCCCACTCCCCGTCCCCACTCCCCGTCCCCACTCCCCACTCCCCGTCCCCACTCTCTTTCCCCACTCCCCGTCCCCACTCCCCACTCCCAGTCCCCACTCCCCGTCCCCACTCCCCGTCCCCACTCCCGGTCCTCACTCCCCGTCCCCATCTCCCCGGCCCCACACCCCGTCCCCACTCCCCGTCCCCACTCCCCGTCCCCACTCCCCGTCCCCACTCCCCGTCCCCACTTCCCGGCCCCTCTCCCCATCCCCTCTCCCCGTCCCCACTCCCCGTCCCCACTCCCCGTCCCCACTCCCCGTCCACACTCAATGTAGCCACTCCCCGTCCACACTCCTCGTCCCCACTCCTCGTCCCCACTCCTCGTCCTCACTCCTCGTCCCCACTCCCCGTCCCCACTCCCCGTCCCCACTCCCCGTCCCCACTCCCCGTCCCCACTCCCCGTCGCTACTCACCGTCGCCACTCACCGTCCCCACTCTCCGTCCCCACTCCCCGTCCCCACTCCCCGTCCCCACTCCCCGTCCCCACTCCCCGTCCCCACTCCCCACTCCCCGTCCCCACTCCCTTTCCCCACACCCCACTCCCCGTCCCCACTCCCCACTCCCCGTCCCCACTCCCCGTCCCCACTCCCCGTCCCCACTCCCCGTCCCCACTCTCCGTCCCCACTCCCCTACCCATCTCCCCGGCCCCACTCCCCTCCCCACTCCCCTCCCCACTCCCCGTTCCCACTCCCCGTCCCCTCTCCCCGTCCCCTCTCCCCGTCCCCTCTCCCCGTCCCCTCTCCCCGTCCCCACTCCCCGTCCCCACTCCCCGTCCCCACTCCCCGTCCCCACTCAATGTAGCCACTCCCCGTCCCCACTCTCCTTCCCCACTCTCCGTCCCCACTCCCCGTCCCCACTCTCCGTCCCCACTCTCCGTCCCCACTCTCCGTCCCCACTCCCCGTCCCCACTCCCCGTCCCCACTCCCCGTCCCCACTCCCCGTCCCCACTCTCCGACCCCACTCTCCGACCCCACTCTCCGTGCCCACTCCCGTCCCCACTCCCCGTCCCCACTCCCCGTCCCCACTCCCCGTCCCCACTCCCCGTCCCCACTCCCCGTCCCCACTCTCCGTCCCCACTCTCCGTCCCCACTCACCGTCCCCACTCCCCGTCCCCACTCAATGTAGCCACTGCCCGTCCCCACTGCCCGTTCCCACTCCTCGTTTTCGCTCCTCGTTCCCGTTCACCGTATCCACTCCCCGTATCCACTCCCCGTCCCCACTCCCCACTCCCTGTCCCCACAACCTACTCCCCGTCCCCACTCCCCGTCCCCACTCCCCGTCCCCACTCCCCGTCCCCACTCCGCGTCCCCACTCAATGTAGCCACTCCCCGTCCCCACTCCCCACTCCCTGTCCCCACTCCCCACTCCCCGTCCCCACTCCCCACTCCCCGTCGCAACTCCTCACTCCCCGTCCCCACTCCCCACTCCCCGTCCCCACTCCCACACCTCACTCAACGTCCCCACTCCCCGTCCCCTCAACCCGTCCCCACAACCCGTCCCCACTCCCCACTCCCCGTCCCCACTCCCCGTCCCCACAACCCGTCCCCACAACCCGTCCCCACAACCCCTCCCCACTACCCCTCCCCACTACCCCTCCCCACTACCCGTCCACACTCAACGTCCCCACTCCCCCTCCCCACTCCCCGTCCCCACTCAATGTCCCCACTCAATGTCCCCACTCAACGTCCCCTCTCCCCGTCCCCTCTCCCCGTCCCCACTCCCCGTCCCCACTCCCCGTCCCCACTCAATGTAGCCACTCCCCGTCCCCAGTCCTCGTCCCCACTCCTCGTCCCCACTCCCCGTCCCCACTCCCCGTCCCCACTCCCCACTCCCCGTCCCCACTCTCTTTCCCCACTCCCCGTCCCCACTCCCCACTCCCAGTCCCCACTCCCCGTCCCCACTCCCCGTCCCCACTCCCCGTCCTCACTCCCCGTCCCCATCTCCCCGGCCCCACACCCCGTCCCCACTCCCCGTCCCCACTCCCCGTCCCCACTCCCCGTCCCCACTCCCCGTCCCCACTTCCCGGCCCCTCTCCCCGTCCCCTCTCCCCGTCCCCTCTCCCCGTCCCCTCTCCCCGTCCCCACTCCCCGTCCCCACTCCCCGTCCCCACTCCCCGTCCACACTCAATGTAGCCACTCCCCGTCCCCACTCCTCGTCCCCACTCCTCGTCCCCACTCCTCGTCCTCACTCCTCGTCCCCACTCCCCGTCCCCACTCCCCGTCCCCACTCCCCGTCCCCACTCCCCGTCCCCACTCCCCGTCGCTACTCACCGTCGCCACTCACCGTCCCCACTCTCCGTCCCCACTCCCCGTCCCCACTCCCCGTCCCCACTCCCCGTCCCCACTCCCCGTCCCCACTCCCCACTCCCCGTCCCCACTCCCTTTCCCCACACCCCACTCCCCGTCCCCACTCCCCACTCCCCGTCCCCACTCCCCGTCCCCACTCCCCGTCCCCACTCCCCGTCCCCACTCCCCGTCCCCACTCTCCGTCCCCACTCCCCTACCCATCTCCCCGGCCCCACTCCCCTCCCCACTCCCCGTTCCCACTCCCCGTCCCCTCTCCCCGTCCCCTCTCCCCGTCCCCTCTCCCCGTCCCCTCTCCCCGTCCCCCCTCCCCGACCCCACTCCCCGTCCCCTCTCCCCGTCCCCTCTCCCCGTCCCCTCTCCCCGTCCCCACTCACCGTCCCCACTCCCCGTCCCCACTCCCCGACCCCACTCCCCGTCCCCACTCCCCGACCCCACTCCCCGACACCACTCCCCGACCCCACTCCCCGTCCCCACTCCCCGTCCCCACTCCCCGTCCCCACTCCCCGTCCCCACTCCCCGTCCCCACTCCCCGTCCCCTCTCCCCGTCTCCTCTCCCCGTCCCCTCTCCCCGTCCCCTCTCCCCGTCCCCACTCCCCGTCCCCACTCCCCGTCCCCACTCCCCGTCCTCACTCCCCGTCCTCACTCCCCGTCCTCACTCCCCGTACTCACTCCCCGTCCCCACTCCCCGTCCACACTCCCCGGCCACGCTCCCCGTATCCACTCCCCGTATCCACTCCCCGTATCCACTCCTTCGTCCTCACTCCCCGTCCCCACTCCCCGTCCCCACTCCCCGTCCCCTCTCCCCGTCCCCACTCCCCGTATTCACTCCCCGTATCCACTCCCAGTATCCACTCCCAGTATCCACTCCCCGTATCCACTCCCCGTATCCACTCCCCGTCCTCACTCCCCGTCCTCACTCCCCGTCCTCACTCCCCGTCCCCACTCCCCTTATCCACTCCCCGTATCCACTCCCCGTATCCACTCCCCGTCCCCACTCCCCGTCCCCACTCCCCGTCCCCGCTCCCCGTCCCCACCTCCCGTCCCCGCTCACCGTCCCCGCACCCCGTCCCCGCTCCCCGTCCCCGCTCCCCGTCCCCGCTCCCCGTCCCCTCTCACCGTCCACTCTCCCCGTCCCCACTCCCCGTCCCCACCTCCCATTCCCACTCTCCGTCCCCACTCTCCGTCCCCACTCTCCGTCCCCACTCTCCGTCCCCACTCTCCGTCCCCACTCTCCGTCCCCACTCTCTGTCCCCACTCTCCGTCCCCACTCTCCGTCCCCACTCCCCGTCCCCACTCCCCACTCCCCGTCCCCACTCCCCGTCCCCACTCTCTTTCCCCACTCCCCGTCCCCACTCCCCACTCCCCGTCCCCACTCCCCGTCCCCACTCCCCGTCCCCATCTCCCCGGCCCCACTCCCCGTCCCCACTCCCCGTCCCCACTCCCCGTCCCCACTCCCCGTCCCCACTCCCCGTCCCCACTCAACGTCCCCACTCAACGTCCCCTCTCCCCGTCCCCTCTCCCCGTCCCCTCTCCCCGTCCCCACTCCCCGTCCCCACTCCCCGTCCCCACTCCCCGTCCCCACTCCCCGTCCCCACTCAATGTAGCCACTCCCCGTCCCCAGTCCTCGTCCCCACTCCTCGTCCCCACTCCCCGTCCCCACTCCCCGTCCCCACTCCCCACTCCCCGTCCCCACTCTCTTTCCCCACTCCCCGTCCCCACTCCCCACTCCCAGTCCCCACTCCCCGTCCCCACTCCCCGTCCCCACTCCCCGTCCCCACTCCCCGTCCCCATCTCCCCGGCCCCACTCCCCGTCCCCACTCCCCGTCCCCACTCCCCGTCCCCACTCCCCGTCCCCACTCCCCGTCCCCACTTCCCGGCCCCTCTCCCCGTCCCCTCTCCCCGTCCCCTCTCCCCGTCCCCTCTCCCCGTCCCCACTCCCCGTCCCCAATCCCCGTCCCCACTCCCCGTCCACACTCAATGTAGCCACTCCCCGACCCCACTCCTCGTCCCCACTCCTCGTCCCCAGTCCTCGTCCTCACTCCTCGTCCCCACTCCCCGTCCCCACTCCCCGTCCCCACTCCCCGTCCCCACTCCCCGTCGCTACTCACCGTCGCCACTCACCGTCCCCACTCTCCGTCCCCACTCCCCGTCCCCACTCCCCGTCCCCACTCCCCGTCCCCACTCCCCGTCCCCACTCACCACTCCCCGTCCCCAGTCCCTTTCCCCACACCCCACTCCCCGTCCCCACTCCCCACTCCCCGTCCCCACTCCCCGTCCCCACTCCCCGTCCCCACTCCCCGTCCCCACTCTCCGTCCCCACTCCCCTACCCATCTCCCCGGCCCCTCTCCCCGTCCCCTCTCCCCGTCCCCTCTCCCCGTCCCCACTCCCCGTCCCCACTCCCCGTCCACACTCCCCGTCCACACTCCCCGTTCCCACTCCCCGTCCCCACTCCCCGTACCCACTCCCCGTCCCCACTCCCCGTCCCCTCCTCCCGTCCCTGCTCACCGTCCCCGCTCCCCGTCCCCGCTCCCCGTCCCCGCTCCCCGTCCCCGCTCCCCGTCCCCTCTCACCGTCCACTCTCCCCGTCCCCACTCCCCGTCCCCACTCCCCGTCCCCACCTCCCATTCCCACTCTCCGTCCCCACTCTCCGTCCCCACTCTCCGTCCCCACTCTCCGTCCCCTCTCTCCGTCCCCACTCTCCGTCCCCACTCACGGTCCCCACTCAATGTAGCCACTGCCCGTCCCCACTGCCCGTCCCCACGCCCCGTCCCCACCCCCGTCCCCATGCTCCGTCCCCACGCCCCGTCCCCACGCCCCGTCCCCACTCCCCGTCCCCGCGCCCCGTCCCCGCGCCCCATCCCCGCTCGCCGTCCCCTCTCACCGTCCACTCTCCCCGTCCCCACTCCCCGTCCCCACTCCCCATCCCCACTCACAGTCGCCACTAACCGTCCCAAATCCCCGTCCCCACTCACCGTCCCCACTCCCCGCCCCCACTACCTGCCCCCACTAACCGTCACAACTCCCCGTCCCCACGCCCCGTCCCCACTCCCCGTCCCCACTCCCCGTCCCCACTAACCGCCCCCACTAACCGCCCCCACTAACCGTCCCACCTGACCGTCCCCACACCCCGTCCCCACTCCCCGTACCCACTCCCCGTCCCCACTCCCCGTCCCCACTCCCCGTAGCCACTCCCCGTAGCCACTCACCATCACCACTACCCGACCCCACTCCCCGACCCCACTCACCGTCCCCACTCACCGTCCCCACTCACCGTCCCCACTCACCGTCCCCTCTCTCCGTCCCCTCTCTCCGTCCCCACTCTCCGTCCCCTCTCTCCGTCCCCTCTCTCCGTCCCCTCTCTCCGTCCCGTCTCCCCGTCCCCTCTCCCCGTCCCCACTCCCCGTCCCCTCTCCCCGTCCCCACTCACCGTCCCCACTCACCGTCCCCACTCCCCGTCCCCTCTCCCCGTCCCCTCTCCCCGTCCCCTCTCCCCGTCCCCTCTCCCCGTCCCCTCTCCCCGTCCCCACTCACCGTCCCCACTCACCGTCCCCACTCACCGTCCCCACTCACCGTCCCCACTCACCGTCCCCACTCTCCGTCCCCTCTCCCCGTCCCCTCTCCCCGTCCCCACTCCCCGTCCCCACTCCCCGTCCCCACTCACCGTCCCCACTCCCCGTCCCCACTCCCCGTCCCCACTCCCCGTCCCCACTCTCCGTCCCCACTCTCCGTCCCCACTCACCGTCCCCACTCCCCGTCCCCACTCAATGTAGCCACTGCCCGTCCCCACTGCCCGTTCCCACTCCTCGTTTTCGCTCCTCGTTCCCGTTCACCGTATCCACTCCCCGTATCCACTCCCCGTCCCCACTCCCCACTCCCTGTCCCCACAACCTACTCCCCGTCCCCACTCCCCGTCCCCACTCCCCGTCCCCACTCCCCGTCCCCACTCCGCGTCCCCACTCAATGTAGCCACTCCCCGTCCCCACTCCCCACTCCCTGTCCCCACTCCCCACTCCCCGTCCCCACTCCCCACTCCCCGTCGCAACTCCTCACTCCCCGTCCCCACTCCCCACTCCCCGTCCCCACTCCCACACCTCACTCAACGTCCCCACTCCCCGTCCCCACAACCCGTCCCCACAACCCGTCCCCACTCCCCACTCCCCGTCCCCACTCCCCGTCCCCACAACCCGTCCCCACAACCCGTCCCCACAACCCCTCCCCACTACCCCTCCCCACTACCCCTCCCCACTACCCGTCCACACTCAACGTCCCCACTCCCCCTCCCCACTCCCCGTCCCCACTCAATGTCCCCACTCAACGTCCCCTCTCCCCGTCCCCTCTCCCCGTCCCCTCTCCCCGTCCCCACTCCCCGTCCCCACTCCCCGTCCCCACTCAATGTAGCCACTCCCCGTCCCCAGTCCTCGTCCCCACTCCTCGTCCCCACTCCCCGTCCCCACTCCCCGTCCCCACTCCCCACTCCCCGTCCCCACTCTCTTTCCCCACTCCCCGTCCCCACTCCCCACTCCCAGTCCCCACTCCCCGTCCCCACTCCCCGTCCCCACTCCCCGTCCTCACTCCCCGTCCCCATCTCCCCGGCCCCACACCCCGTCCCCACTCCCCGTCCCCACTCCCCGTCCCCACTCCCCGTCCCCACTCCCCGTCCCCACTTCCCGGCCCCTCTCCCCGTCCCCTCTCCCCGTCCCCTCTCCCCGTCCCCTCTCCCCGTCCCCACTCCCCGTCCCCACTCCCCGTCCCCACTCCCCGTCCACACTCAATGTAGCCACTCCCCGTCCCCACTCCTCGTCCCCACTCCTCGTCCCCACTCCTCGTCCTCACTCCTCGTCCCCACTCCCCGTCCCCACTCCCCGTCCCCACTCCCCGTCCCCACTCCCCGTCCCCACTCCCCGTCGCTACTCACCGTCGCCACTCACCGTCCCCACTCTCCGTCCCCACTCCCCGTCCCCACTCCCCGTCCCCACTCCCCGTCCCCACTCCCCGTCCCCACTCCCCACTCCCCGTCCCCACTCCCTTTCCCCACACCCCACTCCCTTTCCCCACACCCCACTCCCCGTCCCCACTCCCCACTCCCCGTCCCCACTCCCCGTCCCCACTCCCCGTCCCCACTCCCCGTCCCCACTCCCCGTCCCCACTCTCCGTCCCCACTCCCCTACCCATCTCCCCGGCCCCACTCCCCTCCCCACTCCCCGTTCCCACTCCCCGTCCCCTCTCCCCGTCCCCTCTCCCCGTCCCCTCTCCCCGTCCCCTCTCCCCGTCCCCTCTCCCCGTCCCCTCTCCCCGTCCCCCCTCCCCGACCCCACTCCCCGTCCCCTCTCCCCGTCCCCTCTCCCCGTCCCCTCTCCCCGTCCCCACTCACCGTCCCCACTCCCCGTCCCCACTCCCCGACCCCACTCCCCGTCCCCACTCCCCGACCCCACTCCCCGACACCACTCCCCGACCCCACTCCCCGTCCCCACTCCCCGTCCCCACTCCCCGTCCCCACTCCCCGTCCCCACTCCCCGTCCCCACTCCCCGTCCCCTCTCCCCGTCTCCTCTCCCCGTCCCCTCTCCCCGTCCCCTCTCCCCGTCCCCACTCCCCGTCCCCACTCCCCGTCCCCACTCCCCGTCCTCACTCCCCGTCCTCACTCCCCGTCCTCACTCCCCGTACTCACTCCCCGTCCCCACTCCCCGTCCACACTCCCCGGCCACGCTCCCCGTATCCACTCCCCGTATCCACTCCCCGTATCCACTCCTTCGTCCTCACTCCCCGTCCCCACTCCCCGTCCCCACTCCCCGTCCCCTCTCCCCGTCCCCACTCCCCGTATTCACTCCCCGTATCCACTCCCAGTATCCACTCCCAGTATCCACTCCCCGTATCCACTCCCCGTATCCACTCCCCGTCCTCACTCCCCGTCCTCACTCCCCGTCCTCACTCCCCGTCCCCACTCCCCTTATCCACTCCCCGTATCCACTCCCCGTATCCACTCCCCGTCCCCACTCCCCGTCCCCACTCCCCGTCCCCGCTCCCCGTCCCCACCTCCCGTCCCCGCTCACCGTCCCCGCACCCCGTCCCCGCTCCCCGTCCCCGCTCCCCGTCCCCGCTCCCCGTCCCCTCTCACCGTCCACTCTCCCCGTCCCCACTCCCCGTCCCCACCTCCCATTCCCACTCTCCGTCCCCACTCTCCGTCCCCACTCTCCGTCCCCACTCTCCGTCCCCACTCTCCGTCCCCACTCTCTGTCCCCACTCTCCGTCCCCACTCTCCGTCCCCACTCCCCGTCCCCACTCCCCACTCCCCGTCCCCACTCCCCGTCCCCACTCTCTTTCCCCACTCCCCGTCCCCACTCCCCACTCCCCGTCCCCACTCCCCGTCCCCACTCCCCGTCCCCATCTCCCCGGCCCCACTCCCCGTCCCCACTCCCCGTCCCCACTCCCCGTCCCCACTCCCCGTCCCCACTCCCCGTCCCCACTCCCCGTCCCCACTCCCCGTCCCCACTCAACGTCCCCACTCAACGTCCCCTCTCCCCGTCCCCTCTCCCCGTCCCCTCTCCCCGTCCCCACTCCCCGTCCCCACTCCCCGTCCCCACTCCCCGTCCCCACTCCCCGTCCCCACTCAATGTAGCCACTCCCCGTCCCCAGTCCTCGTCCCCACTCCTCGTCCCCACTCCCCGTCCCCACTCCCCGTCCCCACTCCCCACTCCCCGTCCCCACTCTCTTTCCCCACTCCCCGTCCCCACTCCCCACTCCCAGTCCCCACTCCCCGTCCCCACTCCCCGTCCCCACTCCCCGTCCCCACTCCCCGTCCCCATCTCCCCGGCCCCACTCCCCGTCCCCACTCCCCGTCCCCACTCCCCGTCCCCACTCCCCGTCCCCACTCCCCGTCCCCACTTCCCGGCCCCTCTCCCCGTCCCCTCTCCCCGTCCCCTCTCCCCGTCCCCTCTCCCCGTCCCCACTCCCCGTCCCCAATCCCCGTCCCCACTCCCCGTCCACACTCAATGTAGCCACTCCCCGACCCCACTCCTCGTCCCCACTCCTCGTCCCCAGTCCTCGTCCTCACTCCTCGTCCCCACTCCCCGTCCCCACTCCCCGTCCCCACTCCCCGTCCCCACTCCCCGTCGCTACTCACCGTCGCCACTCACCGTCCCCACTCTCCGTCCCCACTCCCCGTCCCCACTCCCCGTCCCCACTCCCCGTCCCCACTCCCCGTCCCCACTCACCACTCCCCGTCCCCAGTCCCTTTCCCCACACCCCACTCCCCGTCCCCACTCCCCACTCCCCGTCCCCACTCCCCGTCCCCACTCCCCGTCCCCACTCCCCGTCCCCACTCTCCGTCCCCACTCCCCTACCCATCTCCCCGGCCCCTCTCCCCGTCCCCTCTCCCCGTCCCCTCTCCCCGTCCCCACTCCCCGTCCCCACTCCCCGTCCACACTCCCCGTCCACACTCCCCGTTCCCACTCCCCGTCCCCACTCCCCGTACCCACTCCCCGTCCCCACTCCCCGTCCCCTCCTCCCGTCCCTGCTCACCGTCCCCGCTCCCCGTCCCCGCTCCCCGTCCCCGCTCCCCGTCCCCGCTCCCCGTCCCCTCTCACCGTCCACTCTCCCCGTCCCCACTCCCCGTCCCCACTCCCCGTCCCCACCTCCCATTCCCACTCTCCGTCCCCACTCTCCGTCCCCACTCTCCGTCCCCACTCTCCGTCCCCTCTCTCCGTCCCCACTCTCCGTCCCCACTCACGGTCCCCACTCCCGGTCCCCACTCAATGTAGCCACTGCCCGTCCCCACTGCCCGTCCCCACGCCCCGTCCCCACCCCCGTCCCCATGCTCCGTCCCCACGCCCCGTCCCCACGCCCCGTCCCCACTCCCCGTCCCCGCGCCCCGTCCCCGCGCCCCATCCCCGCTCGCCGTCCCCTCTCACCGTCCACTCTCCCCGTCCCCACTCCCCGTCCCCACTCCCCATCCCCACTCACAGTCGCCACTAACCGTCCCAAATCCCCGTCCCCACTCACCGTCCCCACTCCCCGCCCCCACTACCTGCCCCCACTAACCGTCACAACTCCCCGTCCCCACGCCCCGTCCCCACTCCCCGTCCCCACTCCCCGTCCCCACTAACCGCCCCCACTAACCGCCCCCACTAACCGTCCCACCTGACCGTCCCCACACCCCGTCCCCACTCCCCGTACCCACTCCCCGTCCCCACTCCCCGTCCCCACTCCCCGTAGCCACTCCCCGTAGCCACTCACCATCACCACTACCCGACCCCACTCCCCGACCCCACTCACCGTCCCCACTCACCGTCCCCACTCACCGTCCCCACTCACCGTCCCCTCTCTCCGTCCCCTCTCTCCGTCCCCACTCTCCGTCCCCTCTCTCCGTCCCCTCTCTCCGTCCCCTCTCTCCGTCCCGTCTCCCCGTCCCCACTCCCCGTCCCCTCTCCCCGTCCCCACTCACCGTCCCCACTCACCGTCCCCACTCCCCGTCCCCTCTCCCCGTCCCCTCTCCCCGTCCCCTCTCCCCGTCCCCTCTCCCCGTCCCCTCTCCCCGTCCCCACTCACCGTCCCCACTCACCGTCCCCACTCACCGTCCCCACTCACCGTCCCCACTCACCGTCCCCACTCTCCGTCCCCTCTCCCCGTCCCCTCTCCCCGTCCCCACTCCCCGTCCCCACTCCCCGTCCCCACTCACCGTCCCCACTCTCCGTCCCCACTCTCCGTCCCCACTCTCCGTCCCCACTCTCCGTCCCCACTCTCCGTCCCCTCTCCCCGTCCCCACTCCCCGTCCCCACTCCCCGTCCCCTCTCCCAGTCCCCTCTCCCCGTCCACTCTCCCCGTCCCCTCTCCCCGTCCCCACTCACCGTCCCCACTCACCGTCCCCACTCACCGTCCCCACTCACCGTCCCCACTCTCCGTCCCCACTCTCCGTCCCCACTCTCCGTCCCCACTCTCCGTCCCCACTCTCCGTCCCCTCTCCCCGTCCCCTCTCCCCGTCCCCTCTCCCCGTCCCCACTCACCGTCCCCACTCACCGTCCCCACTCACCGTCCCCACTCTCCGTCCCCACTCTACGTCCCCACTCTACGTCCCCACTCTCCGTCCCCACTCTCCGTCCCCACTCTCCGTCCACTCTCCCCGTCCCCACTCTCCGTCCCCACTCTCCGTCCCCACTCTCCGTCCCCACTCCCCGTCCCCACTCCCCGTCCCCACTCCCCGTAGTCACTCCCCGTAGACACTCACCGTAGCCACTCACCGTCCCCACTCCCCTGCCCCACTCCCCTGCCCCACTCCCCTGCCCCACTCCCCTGCACCACTCCCCTGCCCCACTCCCCTACCCCACTCCCCTACCCCACTTCCCTCCCTCACATTCCTCCCTCACATTCCTCCCTCACATTCCTCCCTCACATCCCTCCCTCACATCCCTCCCCCACTCCCCTACCCCAGACCCCGACCCCACCCCCTCCCCAACTACCCTCCCTCACTCCCCTTCCCCACTCCCCGTCCCCTTTCCCCATCCCCTCTCCCCGTCCCCACTCCCCGTCCCCACTCCCCGTCCCTTCTCCCCGTCCCCGCTCACCGTAGCCGCTCACCGTCCCCACTCCCCGCCCCCACTCCCCGACCCCACTCCCCGCCCCCACTCCCCGCCCCCACACCCCGCCCCCACACCCCGCCCCCACACCCCGCCCCCACTCCCCGCCCCCACTCCCCGCCCCCACTAACCGTCCCCACTAACCGTCCCCACTAACCGTCCCCACTAACCGTCCCCACTCCCCTTCCCCACTCCCCTTCCCCACTCCCCTTCCCCACTCCCCTTCCCCACTCCCCGTCCCCACTCCCCGTCCCCACTCCCCGTCCCCACTCACCGTCCCCACTCACCGTCCCCACTCACCGTCCCCAATCTCCGACCCCACTCTCCGACCCCACTCTCCGTCCCCACTCTCAGTCCCCACTCCCCGTCCCCACTGCCCGTCCCCACTGCCCGTAGTCACTCCCCGTAGTCACTCCCCGTAGCCACTCACCGTAGCCACTCACCGTCCCCACTCCCCGTCCCCACTCCCCGTCGCCACTCCCCTTCCCCAATCCCCGTCCCCACTCCCCGACCCCTCTCTCCGTCCCCTCTCTCCGTCCCCTCTCTCCGTCCCCTCTCCCCGTCTCCTCTCCCCGTCCCCTCTCCCCGTCCCCACTCCCCTGCCCCACTCCCCTGCCCCACTCCCCAGCCCCACTCCCCTGCCCCACTCCCCTGCCCCACTCCCCTTCCCCACTCCCCTGCCCCACTCACGTTCCCCACTCCCCTACCCCACTCCCCTCCCTCACATTCCTCCCTCACATTCCTCCCTCACATTCCTCCCTCACATTCCTCCCTCACATCCCTCCCTCACATCCCTCCCCCACTCCCCTACCCCAAACCCCGACCCCACCCCCTCCCCAACTACCCTCCCTCACTCCCCTTCCCCACTCCCCGTCCCCTCTCCCCGTCCCCTCTCCCCGTCCCCATTCCCCGTCCCCTCTCCCCGTCCCCACTCCCCGTCCCCACTCCCCGTCCCCACTCCCCGTCCCCTCTCCCCGTCCCCGCTCAACGTAGCCGCTCACCGTCCCCACTCCCCGCCCCCACTCCCCGACCCCACTCCCCGCCCACACTCCCCGTGCCCACACCCCGCACCCACACCCCGCCCCCACTCCCCGCCCCCACTCCCCGCCCCCACTCCCCGCCCCCACTAACCGCCCCCACTAACCGCCCCCAGTAACCGTCCCCACGAACCGTCCCCAATCCCCGTCCCCACTCCCCGTCCCCACTCCCCGTAGCCACTCCCCGTCCCCACTCCCCGACCCCACTCCCCGACCCCACTCACCGTCCCCTCTCTCCGTCCCCTCTCTCCGTCCCCTCTCTCCGTCCCCTCTCTCCGTCCCCCTTCCCCGTCCCCACTCCCCGTCCCCACTCCCCGTCCCCACTCACCGTCGAAACTGACCGTCCCCACTCCCCGACCCCGCTCCCCGTCCCCGCTCCCCGTCCCCGCTCCCCTCCCCGCTCACCGTCCCCACTCCGTGTCCCCACTCCCCGTCACCACTCCCCGATCCCACTCACCGTCCCCTCTCTCCATCCCCTCTCTCCGTCCACTCTCCCCGTCCCCGCTAACCATCCCCACTCCGTGTCCCCACTCCCCGTCCCCACTCCCCGTCCCCACTCCCCGTCCCCACTCCCCGACCCCACTCCCCGTCCCCTCTCCCCGTCCCCTCTCCCCGTCCCCTCTCCCCGTCCCCTCTCCCCGTCCCCTCACCCCGTCCCCACTCACCGTCCCCACTCCCCGTCCCCACTCCCCGTCCCCACTCCCCGTCCCCACTCCCCGTCCCCACTCTCCGTCCCCACTCTCCGTCCCCACTCCCCGTCCCCACTCCCCGTCCCCACTCCCCGTCCCCACTCACCGTCCCCACTCACCGTCCCCACTCTGCGTCCCCTCTCACCGTCCCCACTCTGCGTCCCCTCTCACCGTCCCCTCTCACCGTCCCCTCTCTCCGTCCCCTCTCTCTGTCCCCTCTCCCCGTCCCCTCTCCCCGTCCCCGCTAACCGTCCCCACTCCGTGTCCCCACTCCCCGTCCCCACTCCCCGTCCCCACTCCCCGTCCCCACTCCCCGTCCCCACTCCCCGTCCCCACTCCCCGTCCCCACTCACCGTCGAAACTGACCGTCCCCACTCCCCGTCCCCACTCCCCGACCCCGCTCCCCGACCCCGCTCCCCGTCCCCGCTCCCCTCCCCGCTCACCGTCCCCACTCCGTGTCCCCACTCCCCGTCACCACTCCCCGATCCCACTCACCGTCCCCTCTCTCCATCCCCTCTCTCCGTCCACTCTCCCCGTCCCCGCTAACCATCCCCACTCCGTGTCCCCACTCCCCGTCCCCACTCCCCGTCCCCACTCCCCGTCCCCACTCCCCGACCCCACTCCCCGTCCCCTCTCCCCGTCCCCTCTCCCCGTCCCCTCTCCCCGTCCCCTCTCCCCGTCCCCTCACCCCGTCCCCACTCACCGTCCCCACTCCCCGTCCCCACTCCCCGTCCCCACTCCCCGTCCCCACTCCCCGTCCCCACTCTCCGTCCCCACTCTCCGTCCCCACTCCCCGTCCCCACTCCCCGTCCCCACTCCCCGTCCCCACTCACCGTCCCCACTCACCGTCCCCACTCTGCGTCCCCTCTCACCGTCCCCACTCTGCGTCCCCTCTCACCGTCCCCTCTCACCGTCCCCTCTCACCGTCCCCTCTTACCGTCCCCGCTCACGGTCCCCACTCCGTGTCCCCACTCCCCGTCCCCACTCCCCGATCCCACTCACCGTCCCCTCTCTCCGTCCCCTCTCTCTGTCCCCTCTCCCCGTCCCCTCTCCCCGTCCCCGCTAACCGTCCCCACTCCGTGTCCCCACTCCCCGTCCCCACTCCCCGTCCCAACTCCCCGTCCCCACTCACAGTCCCCTCTCCCCGTCCCCTCTCCCCGTCCCCTCTCCCCGTCCCCTCTCCCCGTCCCCACTCACCGTCCCCACTCCCCGTCCCCACTCCCCGTCCCCACTCCCCGTCCCCACTGACCGTACCAACTCTCCGTCCCAACTCTGCGTCCCCTCTCACCGTCCCCACTCTGCGTCCCCACTCTGCGTCCCCTCTCACCGTCCCCTCTCCCACTCCCCACTCACCGTCCCCACTCACCGTCCCCACTCACCGTCCCCACTCTCCGTCCCCACTCTCCGTCCCCTCCCCCCGTCCCCTCTCCCCGTCCCCTCTCCCCGTCCCCTCTCCCTGTCCCCATTCCCCGTCCCCTCTCCCCGTCCCCACTCCCCGTCCCCTCTCCCCGTCCCCTCTCCCCGTCCCCTCTCCCCGTCCCCATTCCCCGTCCCCGCTCACCGTCCCCACTCCCCGTCCTCTCTCCCCGTCCCCATTCCCCGTCCCCACTCTCCGTCCCCACTCTCCGTCCCCTCTCCCCGTCCCCTCTCCCCATCCCCTCTCCCCGTCCCCGCTCACCATAGCCGCTCACCGTCCCCTCTCACCGTCCCCTCTCCCCGTCCCCTCTCCCCGTCCCCATTCCCCGTCCCCATTCCCCGTCCCCACTCCCCGTCCCCACTCTCCGTCCCCACTCTCCGTCCCCACTCTCCGTCCCCTCTCCCCGTCCCCTCTCACCGTCCCCTCTCACCGTCCCCTCTCACCGTCCCCTCTCACCGTCCCCTCTCACCGTCCCCTCTCACTGTCCCCACTCCCCGTCCCCACTCCCCGTCCCCACTCTGCGTCCCCTCTCACCGTCCCCTCTCACCGTCCCCTCTCACCGTCCCCTCTCACCGTCCCCGCTCACGGTCCCCTCTCACCGTCCCCGCTCACGGTCCCCACTCCGTGTCCCCACTCCCCGATCCCACTCACCGTCCCCTCTCTCCGTCCCCTCTCTCCGTCCCCTCTCCCCGTCCCCGCTAACCGTCCCCATTCCGTGTCCCCACTCCCCGTCCCCACTCCCCGTCCCAACTCCCCGTCCCCACTCACCGTCCCCTCTCCCCGTCCCCTCTCCCCGTCCCCACTGACCGTACCAACTCTCCGTCCCAACTCTGCGTCCCCTCTCACCGTCCCCACTCTGCGTCCCCACTCTGCGTCCCCTCTCACCGTCCCCTCTCCCAGTCCCCTCTCACCGTCCCCTCTCACCGTCCCCTCTCACCGTCCCCTCTCACCGTCCCCTCTCACCGTCCCCACTCCCCGTCCCCACTCCCCGTCCCCTCTCACCGTACCCTCTCACCGTCCCCACTCTCCGTCCCCACTCTCCGTCCACACTCTCCTTCCCCACTCCCCGTCCCCACTCCCCGTCCCCACTCCCCGTCCCCACTCCCCGTCCCCACTCCCCGTCCCCACTCACCGTCCCCTCTCCCAGTCCCCTCTCACCGTCCCCTCTCACCGTCCCCTCTCACCGTCCCCTCTCACCGTCCCCTCTCACCGTCCCCACTCCCCGTCCCCACTCCCCGTCCCCTCTCACCGTACCCTCTCACCGTCCCCACTCTCCGTCCCCACTCTCCGTCCCCACTCTCCTTCCCCACTCCCCGTCCCCACTCCCCGTCCCCACTCCCCGTCCCCACTCCCCGTCCCCACTCCCCGTCCCCACTCCCCATCCCCACTCACCGTCCGCACTCAATGTAGCCACTCCCCGTCCCCACTCAATGTAGCCACTCCCCGTCCCCACTCAATGTAGCCACTCCCCGTCCCCACTCCTCGTTCCCACTCCCCACTCCCCGTCCCCACTCCCCGTCGTGACTCCCCACTCCCTGTCCCCACTCCCCACTCCCCGTCCCCACTCCCCACTCCCCGTCCCCACTCCCCACTCCCCGTCCCCACTCCCCACTCCCCGTCCCCACTCCCCGTCCCCACTCCCCACTCCCTGTCCCCACTCCCTGTCCCCACACCCTGTCCCCACAACCCACTCCCCGTCCCCACTCCCCGTCCCCACTCCCCGTCCCCACTCCCCGTCCCCACTCCCCGTCCCCACTCCTCACTCCCCGTCCCCACTCCCCACTCACCGTCCCCACTCCCCACTCACCGTCACCACCCACCGTCCCCACTCTCCGTCCCCACTCTCCGTCCCCACTCTCCCCGTCCCCACTCTCCCCGTCCCCTCACCCCGTCCCCTCTCCCCGTCCCCTCTCCCCGTCCCCTCTCCCCGTCCCCACTCACCGTCCCCACTCACCGTCCCCACTCCCCGTCCCCACTCCCCGTAGTCACTCCCCGTAGCCACTCACCGTAGCCACTCCCCGTCTCCACTCCCCGTCCCCACTCCCCGTCCCCACTCCCCGACCCCTCTCTTCGTCCCCTCTCTCCGTCCCCTCTCTCCGTCCCCTCTCTCCGTCCCCTCTCCCCGTCCCCTCTCCCCGTCCCCGTCCCCTCTCCCCGTCCCCTCTACCCTTCCCCATTCCCCGTCCTCTCTCCCCGTCCCTACTCCCCGTCCTCTCTCCCCTTCCCTACTCCCCGTCCCCACTCCCCGTCCCCGCTCACCATAGCCGCTCACCGTCCCCACTCCCCGCCCCCACTCCCCGCCCCCACTCCCCGCCCCCACTCCCCGCCCCCACTAACCGTCCCCACTAACCGTCCCCACTAACCGTCCCCACTCTCCGTCCCCACTCTCCGTCCCCACTCTCCGTCCCCACTCTCCGTCCCCACTCCCCGTCCCCTCTCCCCGTCCCCACTCCCCGTCCCCTCTCCCCGTCCCCACTCCCCGTCGCCACTCACCGTCCCCGCTCTCCGTCCCCGCTCTCCGTCCCCGCTCTCCGTCCCCGCTCCCCATCCTCACTCCCCGACCCCACTCCCCGACCCCACTCCCCGTAAGTCACTCCCCGTAGTCACTCACCATAGCCACTCACCGTCCCCACTCCCCGTCCCCACTCCCCGTCCCCACTCCCCGTCCCCACTCCCCGTCCCCACTCCCCGTCCCCACTCCCCGTCACCACTCCCCGACCCCTCTCTTCGTCCCCTCTCTCCGTCCCCTCTCTCCGTCCCCCTCTCCGTCCGCTCTCTCCGTCCCATCTCTCCGTCCCCTCTCTCCGTCCCCTCTCCCCGTCCCCTCTCCCCGTCCCCTCTCCCCGTCCCCATTCCCCGTCCCCTCTCCCCGTCCCTACTCCCCGTCCCCTCTCCCCGTCCCCGCTCACCACAGCCGCTCACCGTCCCCACTCCCCGCCCCCACTCCCCGCCCCCACTCCCCGCCCCCACTCCCCGCCCCCACTCCCCGCCCCCACTAACCGCCCCCACTAACCGTCCCCACTAACCGTCCCCACTCCCCGTCCCCACTCCCCGTCCCCACTCCCCGTCCCCACTCCCCGTAGCCACTCACCATCACCACTCCCCGACCCCACTCACCGTCCCCTCTCTCCGTCCCCTCTCTCCGTCCCCTCTCTCCGTCCCCTCTCTCCGTCCCCTCTCTCCGTCCCCTCTCTCCGTGCCCTCTCTCCGTGCCCTCTCTCCGTCCCCACTCCCCGTCCCCACTCCCCGTCCCCACTCCCCGTCCCCACTCCCCGTCCCCACTCCCCGTCCTCACTCCCCATCCCCACTCCCCGTCCCCACTTACCGTAGATACTGACCGTCCCCACTCCCCGTCCCCACTCCCCGACCCCACTCCCCGTCCCCTCTCCCCGTCCCCGCTCCCCGTCCCCGCTCCGTGTCCCCACTCCCCGTCCCCTCTCCCCGTCCCCTCTCTCCGTCCCCTCTCTCCGTCCCCTCTCCCCGTCCCCTCTCCCCGTCCCCGCTAACCGTCCCCACTCCGTGTCCCCACTCCCCGTCCCCACTCCCCGTCCCCTCTCCCCGTCCCCTCTCCCCGTCCCCTCTCCCCGTCCCCACTCCCCGTCCCCTCTCCCCGTCCCCTCTCCCCGTCCCCGCTCACCGTCCCCACTCCCCGCCCCCACTCCCCGACCCCACTCCCCGACCCCACTCCCCGCCCCCACTCCCCGCCCCCACTCCCCGCCCCCACACCCCGCCCCCACTCCCCGCCCCCACTAACCGTCCCCCTAACCGTCCCCACTCCCCGTCCCCACTCCCCGTCCCCACTCCCCGTCCCCACTCCCCGTCCCCACTCACTGACCCCACTCACCGTCCCCTCTCCCCGTCCCCTCTCCCCGTCCCCTCTCCCCGTCCCCTCTCCCCGTCCCCACTCACCGTCCCCTCTCCCCGTCCCCACTCACCGTCCCCACTCACCGTCCCCACTCCCCGTCGCCACTCACCGTCCCCACTCTCCGTCCCCACTCTCCGTCCACACTCTGCGTCCCCTCTCACCGTCCCCACTCACCGTCCCCTCTCACCGTCCCCTCTCACCGTCCCCGCTCACCGTCCCCGCTCCCCGTCCCCGCTCCCCGTCCCCGCTCCCTGTCCCCACTCCCCGTCCCCACTCCCCGTCCCCACTCACCGTCCGCACTCCCCGACCCCACTCCCCGCCCCCACTCCCCGCCCCCACACCCCGCCCCCACTCCCCGCCCCCACTAACCGTCCCCCTAACCGTCCCCACTCCCCGTCCCCACTCCCCGTCCCCACTCCCCGTCCCCACTCCCCGTCCCCACTCACTGACCCCACTCACCGTCCCCTCTCCCCGTCCCCTCTCCCCGTCCCCTCTCCCCGTCCCCTCTCCCCGTCCCCACTCACCGTCCCCACTCCCCGTCCCCACTCCCCGTCGCCACTCACCGTCCCCACTCTCCGTCCCCACTCTCCGTCCACACTCTGCGTCCCCTCTCACCGTCCCCACTCACCGTCCCCTCTCACCGTCCCCTCTCACCGTCCCCGCTCACCGTCCCCGCTCCCCGTCCCCGCTCCCCGTCCCCGCTCCCTGTCCCCACTCCCCGTCCCCACTCCCCGTCCCCACTCACCGTCCGCACTCAATGTAGCCACTCACCGTCCCCACTCTCCGTCCCCACTCTCCGTCCCCACTCCCCGTCCCCACTCCCCGTCCCCACTCCCCGTAGCCACTCACCATCACCACTCCCCGACCCCACTCACCGTCCCCTCTCTCCGTCCCCTCTCTCCGTCCCCTCTCTCCGTCCCCTCTCTCCGTCCCCTCTCTCCGTGCCCTCTCTCCGTGCCCTCTCTCCGTGCCCTCTCTCCGTGCCCTCTCTCCGTCCCCACTCCCCGTCCCCACTCCCCGTCCCCACTCCCCGTCCCCACTCCCCATCCCCACTCACCGTCCGCACTCAATGTAGCCACTCCCCGTCCCCACTCAATGTAGCCACTCCCCGTCCCCACTCAATGTAGCCACTCCCCGTCCCCACTCCTCGTTCCCACTCCCCACTCCCCGTCCCCACTCCCCGTCGTGACTCCCCACTCCCTGTCCCCACTCCCCACTCCCCGTCCCCACTCCCCACTCCCCGTCCCCACTCCCCACTCCCCGTCCCCACTCCCCACTCCCCGTCCCCACTCCCCGTCCCCACTCCCCACTCCCTGTCCCCACTCCCTGTCCCCACACCCTGTCCCCACAACCCACTCCCCGTCCCCACTCCCCGTCCCCACTCCCCGTCCCCACTCCCCGTCCCCACTCCCCGTCCCCACTCCTCACTCCCCGTCCCCACTCCCCACTCACCGTCCCCACTCCCCACTCACCGTCACCACCCACCGTCCCCACTCTCCGTCCCCACTCTCCGTCCCCACTCTCCCCGTCCCCACTCTCCCCGTCCCCTCACCCCGTCCCCTCTCCCCGTCCCCTCTCCCCGTCCCCTCTCCCCGTCCCCTCTCCCCGTCCCCACTCACCGTCCCCACTCCCCGTCCCCACTCCCCGTAGTCACTCCCCGTAGCCACTCACCGTAGCCACTCCCCGTCTCCACTCCCCGTCCCCACTCCCCGTCCCCACTCCCCGACCCCTCTCTTCGTCCCCTCTCTCCGTCCCCTCTCTCCGTCCCCTCTCTCCGTCCCCTCTCCCCGTCCCCTCTCCCCGTCCCCGTCCCCTCTCCCCGTCCCCTCTACCCTTCCCCATTCCCCGTCCTCTCTCCCCGTCCCTACTCCCCGTCCTCTCTCCCCTTCCCTACTCCCCGTCCCCACTCCCCGTCCCCGCTCACCATAGCCGCTCACCGTCCCCACTCCCCGCCCCCACTCCCCGCCCCCACTCCCCGCCCCCACTCCCCGCCCCCACTAACCGTCCCCACTAACCGTCCCCACTAACCGTCCCCACTCTCCGTCCCCACTCTCCGTCCCCACTCTCCGTCCCCACTCTCCGTCCCCACTCCCCGTCCCCTCTCCCCGTCCCCACTCCCCGTCCCCTCTCCCCGTCCCCACTCCCCGTCCCCACTCCCCGTCGCCACTCACCGTCCCCGCTCTCCGTCCCCGCTCTCCGTCCCCGCTCTCCGTCCCCGCTCCCCATCCTCACTCCCCGACCCCACTCCCCGACCCCACTCCCCGTAAGTCACTCCCCGTAGTCACTCACCATAGCCACTCACCGTCCCCACTCCCCGTCCCCACTCCCCGTCCCCACTCCCCGTCCCCACTCCCCGTCCCCACTCCCCGTCACCACTCCCCGACCCCTCTCTTCGTCCCCTCTCTCCGTCCCCTCTCTCCGTCCCCCTCTCCGTCCGCTCTCTCCGTCCCATCTCTCCGTCCCCTCTCTCCGTCCCCTCTCCCCGTCCCCTCTCCCCGTCCCCATTCCCCGTCCCCTCTCCCCGTCCCTACTCCCCGTCCCCTCTCCCCGTCCCCGCTCACCGTAGCCGCTCACCGTCCCCACTCCCCGCCCCCACTCCCCGCCCCCACTCCCCGCCCCCACTCCCCGCCCCCACTCCCCGCCCCCACTAACCGCCCCCACTAACCGTCCCCACTAACCGTCCCCACTCCCCGTCCCCACTCCCCGTCCCCACTCCCCGTAGCCACTCACCATCACCACTCCCCGACCCCACTCACCGTCCCCTCTCTCCGTCCCCTCTCTCCGTCCCCTCTCTCCGTCCCCTCTCTCCGTCCCCTCTCTCCGTCCCCTCTCTCCGTCCCCTCTCTCCGTGCCCTCTCTCCGTGCCCTCTCTCCGTCCCCACTCCCCGTCCCCACTCCCCGTCCTCACTCCCCATCCCCACTCCCCGTCCCCACTTACCGTAGATACTGACCGTCCCCACTCCCCGTCCCCACTCCCCGACCCCACTCCCCGTCCCCTCTCCCCGTCCCCGCTCCCCGTCCCCGCTCCGTGTCCCCACTCCCCGTCCCCTCTCTCCGTCCCCTCTCTCCGTCCCCTCTCTCCGTCCCCTCTCCCCGTCCCCTCTCCCCGTCCCCGCTAACCGTCCCCACTCCGTGTCCCCACTCCCCGTCCCCACTCCCCGTCCCCTCTCCCCGTCCCCTCTCCCCGTCCCCTCTCCCCGTCCCCACTCCCCGTCCCCTCTCCCCGTCCCCTCTCCCCGTCCCCGCTCACCGTCCCCACTCCCCGCCCCCACTCCCCGACCCCACTCCCCGACCCCACTCCCCGACCCCACTCCCCGCCCCCACTCCCCGCCCCCACACCCCGCCCCCACTCCCCGCCCCCACTAACCGTCCCCCTAACCGTCCCCACTCCCCGTCCCCACTCCCCGTCCCCACTCCCCGTCCCCACTCCCCGTCCCCACTCCCCGTCCCCACTCACTGACCCCACTCACCGTCCCCTCTCCCCGTCCCCTCTCCCCGTCCCCTCTCCCCGTCCCCTCTCCCCGTCCCCACTCACCGTCCCCACTCACCGTCCCCACTCCCCGTCGCCACTCACCGTCCCCACTCTCCGTCCCCACTCTCCGTCCCCACTCTCCGTCCACACTCTGCGTCCCCTCTCACCGTCCCCACTCACCGTCCCCTCTCACCGTCCCCTCTCACCGTCCCCGCTCACCGTCCCCGCTCCCCGTCCCCGCTCCCCGTCCCCGCTCCCTGTCCCCACTCCCCGTCCCCACTCCCCGTCCCCACTCACCGTCCGCACTCAATGTAGCCACTCACCGTCCCCACTCTCCGTCCCCACTCTCCGTCCCCACTCCCCGTCCCCACTCCCCGTCCCCACTCCCCGTCCCCACTCCCCGTAGCCACTCACCATCACCACTCCCCGACCCCACTCACCGTCCCCTCTCTCCGTCCCCTCTCTCCGTCCCCTCTCTCCGTCCCCTCTCTCCGTCCCCTCTCTCCGTCCCCTCTCTCCGTGCCCTCTCTCCGTGCCCTCTCTCCGTGCCCTCTCTCCGTGCCCTCTCTCCGTCCCCACTCCCCGTCCCCACTCCCCGTCCCCACTCCCCGTCCTCACTCCCCATCCCCACTCCCCGTCCCCACTTACCGTAGATACTGACCGTCCCCACTCCCCGTCCCCACTTACCGTAGATACTGACCGTCCCCACTCCCCGTCCCCACTCCCCGACCCCACTCCCCGTCCCCTCTCCCCGTCCCCGCTCCCCGTCCCCGCTCCGTGTCCCCACTCCCCGTCCCCTCTCTCCGTCCCCTCTCTCCGTCCCCTCTCTCCGTCCCCTCTCCCCGTCCCCTCTCCCCGTCCCCGCTAACCGTCCCCACTCCGTGTCCCCACTCCCCGTCCCCTCTCCCCGTCCCCTCTCCCCGTCCCCTCTCCCCGTCCCCACTCCCCGTCCCCTCTCCCCGTCCCCTCTCCCCGTCCCCTCTCCCCGTCCCCGCTCACCGTCCCCACTCCCCGACCCCACTCCCCGACCCCACTCCCCGCCCCCACTCCCCGCCCCCACTCCCCGCCCCCACTCCCCGCCCCCACACCCCGCCCCCACTCCCCGCCCCCACTAACCGTCCCCCTAACCGTCCCCACTCCCCGTCCCCACTCCCCGTCCCCACTCCCCGTCCCCACTCACTGACCCCACTTACCGTCCCCTCTCCCCATCCCCTCTCCCCGTCCCCTCTCCCCGTCCCCTCTCCCCGTCCCCACTCACCGTCCCCACTCACCGTCCCCACTCCCCGTCCCCACTCTCCGTCCCCACTCTCCGTCCCCACTCTCCGTCCACACTCTGCGTCCCCTCTCACCGTCCCCACTCACCGTCCCCTCTCACCGTCCCCTCTCACCGTCCCCGCTCACCGTCCCCGCTCCCCGTCCCCGCTCCCCGTCCCCGCTCCCCGTCCCCACTCCCCGTCCCCACTCCCCGTCCCCACTCACCGTCCGCACTCAATGTAGCCACTCTCCGTCCCCACTCTCCGTCCCCACTCTCCGTCCCCACTCTCCGTCCACACTCTGCGTCCCCTCTCACCGTCCCCACTCACCGTCCCCTCTCACCGTCCCCTCTCACCGTCCCCGCTCCCCGTCCCCGCTCCCCGTCCCCGCTCCCCGTCCCCGCTCTCCGTCCCCGCTCTCCGTCCCCTCTCCCCGTCCCCTCTCACCGTCCCCTCTCACCGTCCCCTCTCACCGTCCCCACTCCCCGTCCCCACTCCCCGTCCCCACTCTGCGTCCCCTCTCACCGTCCCCTCTCACCGTCCCCTCTCACCGTCCCCTCTCACCGTCCCCGCTCACCGTCCCCGCTCACCGTCCCCGCTCACGGTCCCCACTCCGTGTCCCCACTCCCCGTCCCCACTCCCCGATCCCACTCACCGTCCCCTCTCTCCGTCCCCTCTCTCCGTCCCCTCTCCCCGTCCCCTCTCCCCGTCCCCGCTAACCGTCCCCACTCCGTGTCCCCACTCCCCGTCCCCACTCCCCCTCCCAACTCCCCGTCCCCACTCACCGTCCCCTCTCCCTGTCCCCACTCCCCGTCCCCACTCACCGTCCCCTCTCCCCGTCCCCTCTCCCCGTCCCCTCTCCCCGTCCCCACTCCCCGTCCCCACTCCCCGTCCCCACTCCCCGTCCCCACTCCCCGTCCCCTCTGACCGTACCAACTCTCCGTCCCAACTCTGCGTCCCCTCTCACCGTCCCCACTCTGCGTCCCCACTCTGCGTCCCCTCTCACCGTCCCCTCTCCCAGTCCCCTCTCACCGTCCCCTCTCACCGTCCCCTCTCACCGTCCCCTCTCACCGTCCCCTCTCACCGTCCCCACTCCCCGTCCCCACTCCCCGTCCCCTCTCACCGTACCCTCTCACCGTCCCCACTCTCCGTCCCCACTCTCCGTCCCCACTCTCCTTCCCCACTCTCCTTCCCCACTCCCCGTCCCCACTCCCCGTCCCCACTCCCCGTCCCCACTCCCCATCCCCACTCACCTTCCGCACTCAATGTAGCCACTCCCCGTCCCCACTCAATGTAGCCACTCCCCGTCCCCACTCAATGTAGCCACTCCCCGTCCCCACTCCTCGTTCCCACTCCCCACTCCCCGTCCCCACTCCCCGTCGTGACTCCCCACTCCCTGTCCCCACTCCCCAATCCCCGTCCCCACTCCCCACTCCCCGTCCCCACTCCCCACTCCCCGTCCCCACTCCCCACTACCCGTCCCCACTCCCCGTCCCCACTCCCCACTCCCTGTCCCCACTCCCTGTCCCCACACCCTGTCCCCACAACCCACTCCCCGTCCCCACTCCCCGTCCCCACTCCCCGTCCCCACTCCCCGTCCCCACTCCCCGTCCCCACTCCCCGTCCCCACTCAATGTAGCCACTCCCCGTTGCCACTCCTCACTCCCCGTCCCCACTCCCCACTCACCGTCCCCACTCCCCACTCACCGTCACCACCCACCGTCCCCACTCTCCGTCCCCACTCTCCGTCCCCACTCTCCGTCCCCACTCTCCCCGTCCCCACTCTCCCCGTCCCCTCACCCCGTCCCCTCTCCCCGTCCCCTCTCCCCGTCCCCTCTCCCCGTCCCCTCTCCCCGTCCCCTCTCCCCGTCCCCACTCACCGTCCCCACTTACCGTCCCCACTCCCCGTCCCCACTCCCCATAGTCACTCCCCGTAGCCACTCACCGTAGCCACTCCCCGTCTCCACTCCCCGTCCCCACTCCCCGTCCCCACTCCCCGACCCCTCTCTTCGTCCCCTCTCTCCGTCCCCTCTCTCCGTCCCCTCTCTCCGTCCCCTCTCCCCGTCCCCTCTCCCCGTCCCCTCTACCCGTCCCCATTCCCCGTCCTCTCTCCCCGTCCCTACTCCCCGTCCTCTCTCCCCGTCCCTACTCCCCGTCCCCACTCCCCGTCCCCGCTCACCATAGCCGCTCACCGTCCCCACTCCCCGCCCCCACTCCCCGCCCCCACTCCCCGCCCCCACTCCCCGCCCCCACTAACCGTCCCCACTAACCGTCCCCACTAACCGTCCCCACTCCCCGTCCCCACTCCCCGACCCCACTCATCATCCCCTCTCCCCGTCCCCTCTCCCCGTCCCCACTCCCCGTCCCCACTCCCCGTCCCCACTCTCCGTCCCCGCTCTCCGTCCCCACTCTCCGTCCCCACTCTCCGTCCCCACTCTCCGTCCCCGCTCCCCATCCTCACTCCCCGACCCCACTCCCCGACCCCACTCCCTGTAAGTCACTCCCCGTAGTCACTCCCCGTAGCCACTCACCGTAGCCACTCACCGTCCCCACTCCCCGTCCCCACTCCCCGTCCCCACTCCCCGTCACCACTCCCCGACCCCTCTCTTCGTCCCCTCTCTCCGTCCCCTCTCTCCGTCCCCTCTCTCCGTCCACTCTCTCCGTCCACTCTCTCCGTCCCCTCTCTCCGTCCCCTCTCTCCGTCCCCTCTCTCCGTCCCCTCTCTCCGTCCCCTCTCCCCGTCCCCTCTCCCCGTCCCCTCTCCCCGTCCCCATTCCCCGTCCCCTCTCCCCGTCCCTACTCCCCGTCCCCTCTCCCCGTCCCCGCTCACCGTAGCCGCTCACCGTCCCCACTCCCCGCCCCCACTCCCCGCCCCCACTCCCCGACCCCACTCCCCGCCCCCACTAACCGCCCCCACTAACCGTCCCCACTAACCGTCCCCACTAACCGTCCCCACTCCCCGTCCCCACTCCCCGTCCCCACTCCCCGTAGCCACTCACCACTACCACTCCCCGACCCCACTCACCGTCCCCTCTCTCCGTCCCCTCTCTCCGTGCCCTCTCTCCGTCCCCACTCCCCGTCCCCACTCCCCGTCCCCACTCCCCGTCCTCACTCCCCGTCCTCACTCCCCATCCCCACTCCCCGTCCCCACTTACCGTAGATACTGACCGTCCCCACTCCCCGTCCCCACTCCCCCACCCCACTCCCCGTCCCCTCTCCCCGTCCCCGCTCCCCGTCCCCACTCCGTGTCCCCACTCCCCGTCCCCACTCCCCGTCCCAACTCCCCGTCCCCACTCACAGTCCCCTCTCCCCGTCCCCTCTCCCCGTCCCCTCTCCCCGTCCCCACTCACCGTCCCCACTCCCCGTCCCCACTCCCCGTCCCCACTCCCCGTCCCCACTCCCCGTCCCCACTGACCGTACCAACTCTCCGTCCCAACTCTGCGTCCCCTCTCACCGTCCCCACTCTGCGTCCCCTCTCACCGTCCCCTCTCCCACTCCCCACTCACCGTCCCCACTCACCGTCCCCACTCACCGTCCCCACTCACCGTCCCCACTCTCCGTCCCCACTCTCCGTCCCCTCCCCCCGTCCCCTCTCCCCGTCCCCTCTCCCCGTCCCCTCTCCCCGTCCCCATTCCCCGTCCCCTCTCCCCGTCCCCACTCCCCGTCCCCACTCCCCGTCCCCTCTCCCCGTCCCCTCTCCCCGTCCCCATTCCCCGTCCCCGCTCACCGTCCCCACTCCCCGTCCTCTCTCTCCGTCCCCATTCCCCGTCCCCACTCTCCGTCCCCACTCTCCGTCCCCTCTCCCCGTCCCCTCTCCCCATCCCCTCTCCCCGTCCCCGCTCACCATAGCCGCTAACCGTCCCCTCTCACCGTCCCCTCTCCCCGTCCCCTCTCCCCGTCCCCTCTCCCCGTTCCCATTCCCCGTCCCCATTCCCCGTCCCCATTCCCCGTCCCCACTCCCCGTCCCCACTCTCCGTCCCCACTCTCCGTCCCCACTCTCCGTCCCCTCTCCCCGTCCCCTCTCACCGTCCCCTCTCACCGTCCCCTCTCACCGTCCCCTCTCACCGTCCCCTCTCACCGTCCCCTCTCACCGTCCCCACTCCCCGTCCCCACTCCGCGTCCCCACTCTGCGTCCCCTCTCACCGTCCCCTCTCACCGTCCCCTCTCACCGTCCCCTCTCACCGTCCCCGCTCACGGTCCCCGCTCACGGTCCCCACTCCGTGTCCCCACTCCCCGTCCCCACTCACCGTCCCCTCTCTCCGTCCCCTCTCTCCGTCCCCTCTCCCCGTCCCCTCTCCCCGTCCCCGCTAACCGTCCCCATTCCGTGTCCCCACTCCCCGTCCCCACTCCCCGTCCCCACTCCCCGTCCCAACTCCCCGTCCCCACTCACCGTCCCCTCTCCCCGTCCCCTCTCCCCGTCCCCACTGACCGTACCAACACTCCGTCCCAACTCTGCGTCCCCTCTCACCGTCCCCACTCTGCGTCCCCACTCTGCGTCCCCTCTCACCTTCCCCTCTCCCAGTCCCCACTCACCGTACCCACTCACCGTCCCCACTCACCGTCCCCTCTCCCCGTCCCCACTCCCCGTCCCCACTCCCCGTCGCCACTCACCGTCCCCACTCACCGTCCCCTCTCCCAGTCCCCTCTCCCAGTCCCCTCTCACCGTCCCCTCTCCCAGTCCCCTCTCACCGTCCCCTCTCACCGTCCCCTCTCACCGTCCCCTCTCACCATCCCCACTCCCCGTCCCCACTCCCCGTCCCCTCTCACCGTACCCTCTCACCGTCCCCACTCTCCGTCCCCACTCTCCGTCCCCACTCTCCGTCCCCACTCTCCTTCCCCACTCCCCGTCCCCACTCCCCGTCCCCACTCCCCGTCCCCTCTCCCCGTCCCCACTCCCCATCCCCACTCACCGTCCGCACTCAATGTAGCCACTCCCCGTCCCCACTCAATGTAGCCACTCCCCGTCCCCACTCCTCGTTCCCACTCCCCACTCCCCGTCCCCACTCCCCGTCGTGACTCCCCACTCCCTGTCCCCACTCCCCACTCCCCGTCCCCACTCCCCACTCCCCGTCCCCACTCCCCACTCCCCGTCCCCACTCCCCGTCCCCACTCCCCACTCCCTGTTCCCACTCCCTGTCCCCACACCCTGTCCCCACAACCCACTCCCCGTCCCCACTCCCCGTCCCCACTCCCCGTCCCCACTCCCCGTCCCCACTCCCCGTCCCCACTCCCCGTCCCCACTCCTCACTCCCCGTCCCCACTCCCCACTCACCGTCCCCACTTCCCACTCACCGTCACCACCCACCGTCCCCACTCTCCGTCCCCACTCTCCGTCCCCACTCTCCGTCCCCACTCTCCCCGTCCCCACTCTCCCCGTCCCCTCACCCCGTCCCCTCTCCCCGTCCCCTCTCCCCGTCCCCTCTCCCCGTCCCCTCTCCCCGTCCCCACTCACCGTCCCCACTCACCGTCCCCACTCCCCGTCCCCACTCCCCGTAGTCACTCCCCGTAGCCACTCACCGTAGCCACTCCCCGTCTCCACTCCCCGTCCCCACTCCCCGTCCCCACTCCCCGACCCCTCTCTTCGTCCCCTCTCTCCGTCCCCTCTCTCCGTCCCCTCTCTCCATCCCCTCTCCCCGTCCCCTCTCCCCGTCCCCTCTCCCCGTCCCCTCTACCCGTCCCCATTCCCCGTCCTCTCTCCCCGTCCCTACTCCCCGTCCTCTCTCCCCTTCCCTACTCCCCGTCCGCACTCCCCGTCCCCGCTCACCATAGCCGCTCACCGTCCCCACTCCCCGCCCCCACTCCCCGCCCCCACTCCCCGCCCCCACTCCCCGCCCCCACTAACCGTCCCCACTAACCGTCCCCACTAACCGTCCCCACTCTCCGTCCCCACTCCCCGTCCCCACTCCCCGACCCCACTCACCGTCCCCTCTCCCCGTCCCCTCTCCCCGTCCCCACTCCCCGTCCCCACTCCCCGTCGCCACTCCCCGTCGCCACTCTCCGTCCCCGCTCTCCGTCCCCGCTCTCCGTCCCCGCTCCCCATCCTCACTCCCCGAACCCACTCCCCGACCCCACTCCCCGTAAGTCACTCCCCGTAGCCACTCACCGTAGCCACTCACCGTCCCCACTCCCCGTCCCCACTCCCCGTCCCCACTCCCCGTCACCACTCCCTGACACCTCTCTTCGTCCCCTCTCTCCGTCCCCTCTCTCCGTCCCCCTCTCCGTCCGCTCTCTCCGTCCCCTCTCTCCGTCCCCTCTCCCCGTCCCCTCTCCCCGTCCCCTCTCCCCGTCCCCATTCCCCGTCCCCTCTCCCCGTCCCTACTCCCCGTCCCCACTCCCCGTCCCCGCTCACCGTAGCCGCTCACCGTCCCCACTCCCCGCCCCCACTCCCCGCCCCCACTCCCCGCCCCAGCTCCCCGCCCCCACTAACCGCCCCCACTAACCGTCTCCACTAACCGTCCCCACTCCCCGTCCCCACTCCCCGTAGCCACTCACCATCACCACTCCCCGACCCCACTCACCGTCCCCTCTCTCCGTCCCCTCTCTCCGTCCCCTCTCTCCGTCCCCTCTCTCCGTCCCCTCTCTCCGTGCCCTCTCTCCGTGCCCTCTCTCCGTCCCCACTCCCCGTCCCCACTCCCCGTCCCCACTCCCCGTCCTCACTCCCCGTCCTCACTCCCCATCCCCACTCCCCGTCCCCACTTACCGTCCCCGCTCCGTGTCCCCACTCCCCGTCCCCTCTCTCCGTCCCCTCTCCCCGTCCCCGCTCCCCGTCCCCGCTCCGTGTCCCCACTCCCCGTCCCCTCTCTCCGTCCCCTCTCTCCGTCCCCTCTCTCCGTCCCCTCTCCCCGTCCCCTCTCCCCGTCCCCGCTAACCGTCCCCACTCCGTGTACCCACTCCCCGTCCCCTCTCCCCGTCCCCTCTCCCCGTCCCCTCTCCCCGTCCCCACTCCCCGTCCCCTCTCCCCGTCCCCTCTCCCCGTCCCCGCTCACCGTCCCCACTCCCCGCCCCCAATCCCCGACCCCACTCCCCGACCCCACTCCCCGCCCCCACTCCCCGCCCCCACACCCCGCCCCACTCCCCGCCCCACTAACCGTCCCCCTAACCGTCCCCACTCCCCGTCCCCACTCCCCGTCCCCACTCCCCGTCCCCACTCACTGACCCCCACTCACTGACCCCACTCACCGTCCCCTCTCCCCGTCCCCTCTCCCCGTCCCCTCTCCCCGTCCCCTCTCCCCGTCCCCACTCACCGTCCCCACTCACCGTCCCCACTAACCGTCCCCACTAACCGTCCCCACTCTCCGTCCCCACTCCCCGTCCCCACTCCCCGACCCCACTCACCGTCCCCACTCACCGTCCCCTCTCCCCGTCCCCTCTCCCCGTCCCCACTCCCCGTCCCCACTCCCCGTCGCCACTCACCGTCCCCACTCTCCGTCCCCGCTCTCCGTCCCCGCTCTCCGTCCCCGCTCCCCATCCTCACTCCCCGAACCCACTCCCCGACCCCACTCCCCGTAAGTCACTCCCCGTAGCCACTCACCGTAGCCACTCACCGTCCCCACTCCCCGTCCCCACTCCCCGTCCCCACTCCCCGTCACCACTCCCTGACACCTCTCTTCGTCCCCTCTCTCCGTCCCCTCTCTCCGTCCCCCTCTCCGTCCGCTCTCTCCGTCCCCTCTCTCCGTCCCCTCTCCCCGTCCCCTCTCCCCGTCCCCTCTCCCCGTCCCCATTCCCCGTCCCCTCTCCCCGTCCCTACTCCCCGTCCCCACTCCCCGTCCCCGCTCACCGTAGCCGCTCACCGTCCCCACTCCCCGCCCCCACTCCCCGCCCCCACTCCCCGCCCCAGCTCCCCGCCCCCACTAACCGCCCCCACTAACCGTCCCCACTAACCGTCCCCACTCCCCGTCCCCACTCCCCGTAGCCACTCACCATCACCACTCCCCGACCCCACTCACCGTCCCCTCTCTCCGTCCCCTCTCTCCGTCCCCTCTCTCCGTCCCCTCTCTCCGTCCCCTCTCTCCGTCCCCTCTCTCCGTGCCCTCTCTCCGTGCCCTCTCTCCGTCCCCACTCCCCGTCCCCACTCCCCGTCCCCACTCCCCGTCCCCACTCCCCGTCCTCACTCCCCATCCCCACTCCCCGTCCCCGCTCCGTGTCCCCGCTCCGTGTCCCCACTCCCCGTCCCCTCTCTCCGTCCCCTCTCTCCGTCCCCTCTCCCCGTCCCCGCTCCCCGTCCCCGCTCCGTGTCCCCACTCCCCGTCCCCTCTCTCCGTCCCCTCTCTCCGTCCCCTCTCTCCGTCCCCTCTCCCCGTCCCCTCTCCCCGTCCCCGCTAACCGTCCCCACTCCGTGTCCCCACTCCCCGTCCCCTCTCCCCGTCCCCTCTCCCCGTCCCCTCTCCCCGTCCCCACTCCCCGTCCCCTCTCCCCATCCCCTCTCCCCGTCCCCGCTCACCGTCCCCACTCCCCGCCCCCACTCCCCGACCCCACTCCCCGACCCCACTCCCCGCCCCCACTCCCCGCCCCCACACCCCGCCCCCACTCCCCGCCCCACTAACCGTCCCCCTAACCGTCCCCACTCCCCGTCCCCACTCCCGTCCCCACTCCCCGTCCCCACTCACTGACCCCACTCACCGTCCCCTCTCCCCGTCCCCTCTCCCGTCCCCTCTCCCCGTCCCCTCTCCCCGTCCCCACTCACCGTCCCCACTCACCGTCCCCACTCCCCGTCGCCACTCACCGTCCCCACTCTCCGTCCCCACTCTCCGTCCCCACTCTCCGTCCACACTCTGCGTCCCCTCTCACCGTCCCCACTCACCGTCCCCTCTCACCGTCCCCTCTCACCGTCCCCGCTCACCGTCCCCGCTCCCCGTCCCCACTCCCCGTCCCCACTCCCCGTCCCCGCTCCCCGTCCCCGCTCCCCGTCCCCACTCCCCGTCCCCACTCCCCGTCCCCACTCCCCGTCCCCACTCCCCGTCCCCACTCTCCGTCCCCACTCTCCGTCCCCACTCCCCGTCCCCACTCCCCGTCCCCACTCCCGTAGCCACTCACCATCACCACTCCCCGACCCCACTCACCGTCCCCTCTCTCCGTCCCCTCTCTCCGTCCCCTCTCTCCGTCCCCTCTCTCCGTGCCCTCTCTCCGTGCCCTCTCTCCGTGCCCTCTCTCCGTCCCCACTCCCCGTCCCCACTCCCCGTCCCCACTCCCCGTCCTCACTCCCCATCCCCACTCCCCGTCCCCACTTACCGTAGATACTGACCGTCCCCACTCCCCGTCCCCACTTACCGTAGATACTGACCGTCCCCACTCCCCGTCCCCACTCCCCGACCCCACTCCCCGTCCCCTCTCCCCGTCCCCGCTCCCCGTCCCCGCTCCGTGTCCCCACTCCCCGTCCCCTCTCTCCGTCCCCTCTCTCCGTCCCCTCTCTCCGTCCCCTCTCCCCGTCCCCTCTCCCCGTCCCCGCTAACCGTCCCCACTCCGTGTCCCCACTCCCCGTCCCCACTCCCCGTCCCCTCTCCCCGTCCCCTCTCCCCGTCCCCTCTCCCCGTCCCCACTCCCCGTCCCCTCTCCCCGTCCCCGCTCACCGTCCCCGCTCACCGTCCCCACTCCCCGCCCCCACTCCCCGCCCCCACACCCCGCCCCCACTCCCCGCCCCCACTAACCGTCCCCCTAACCGTCCCCACTCCCCGTCCCCACTCCCCGTCCCCACTCCCCGTCCCCACTCACTGACCCCACTCACCGTCCCCTCTCCCCGTCCCCTCTCCCCGTCCCCTCTCCCCGTCCCCTCTCCCCGTCCCCACTCACCGTCCCCACTCACCGTCCCCACTCCCCGTCGCCACTCACCGTCCCCACTCTCCGTCCCCACTCTCCGTCCCCACTCTCCGTCCACACTCTGCGTCCCCTCTCACCGTCCCCACTCACCGTCCCCTCTCACCGTCCCCTCTCACCGTCCCCGCTCACCGTCCCCGCTCCCCGTCCCCGCTCCCCGTTCCCGCTCCCCGTCCCCACTCCCCATCCCCACTCCCCGTCCCCACTCACCGTCCGCACTCAATGTAGCCACTCACCGTCCCCACTCTCCGTCCCCACTCTCCGTCCACACTCTGCGTCCACACTCTGCGTCCCCTCTCACCGTCCCCACTCACCGTCCCCTCTCCCCGTCCCCTCTCACCGTCCCCACTCACCGTCCCCTCTCACCGTCCCCTCTCACCGTCCCCTCTCACCGTCCCCGCTCACCGTCCCCGCTCACCGTCCCCGCTCCCCGTCCCCACTCTCCGTCCCCTCTCCCCGTCCCCTCTCACCGTCCCCTCTCACCGTCCCCTCTCACCGTCCCCTCTCACCGTCCCCTCTCACCGTCCCCACTCCCCGTCCCCACTCCCCGTCCCCAATCCCCGTCCCCACTCTGCGTCCCCTCTCACCGTCCCCTCTCACCGTCCCCTCTCACCGTCCCCTCTCACCGTCCCCGCTCACGGTCCCCACTCCGTGTCCCCACTCCCCGTCCCCACTCCCCGATCCCACTCACCGTCCCCTCTCTCCGTCCCCTCTCTCCGTCCCCTCTCCCCGTCCCCTCTCCCCGTCCCCGCTAACCGTCCCCACTCCGTGTCCCCACTCCCCGTCCCCACTCCCCGTCCCAACTCCCCGTCCCCACTCACCGTCCCCTCTCCCCGTCCCCTCTCCCCGTCCCCTCTCCCCGTCCCCACTCACCGTCCCCACTCCCCGTCCCCACTCCCCGTCCCCACTCCCCGTCCGCACTCCCCGTCCCCTCTCCCCGTCCCCTCTCCCCGTCCCCTCTCCCCGTCCCCACTGACCGTACCAACTCTCCGTCCCAACTCTGCGTCCCCTCTCACCGTCCCCACTCCCCGTCCCCACTCTGCGTCCCCTCTCACCGTCCCCTCTCCCCGTCCCCTCTCCCCGTCCCCTCTCCCCGTCCCCACTCACCGTCCCCACTCACCATCCCCACTCTCCGTCCCCACTCCCCGTCCCCACTCCCCGTCCCCACTGACCGTACCAACCCTCCGTCCCAACTCTGCGTCCCCTCTCACCGTCCCCACTCTGCGTCCCCACTCTGCGTCCCCTCTCACCGTCCCCTCTCCCAGTCCCCTCTCACCGTCCCCTCTCACCGTCGCCTCTCACCGTCCCCTCTCCCAGTCCCCTCTCACCGTCCCCTCTCACCGTCCCCTCTCACCGTCCCCACTCCCCGTCCCCACTCCCCGTCCCCACTCCCCGTCCCCTCTCACCGTACCCTCTCACCGTCCCCACTCTCCGTCCCCACTCTCCTTCCCCACTCCCCGTCCCCACTCCCCGTCCCCACTCCCCGTCCCCACTCCCCGTCCCCACTCCCCGTCCCCACTCACCTTCCGCACTCAATGTAGCCACTCCCCGTCCCCACTCAATGTAGCCACTCCCCGTCCCCACTCCCCGTCGTGACTCCCCACTCCCTGTCCCCACTCCCCACTCCCCGTCCCCACTCCCCACTCCCCGTCCCCACTCCCCACTCCCCGTCCCCACTCCCCACTACCCGTCCCCACTCCCCGTCCCCACTCCCCACTCCCTGTCCCCACTCCCTGTCCCCACACCCTGTCCCCACAACCCACTCCCCGTCCCCACTCCCCGTCCCCACTCCCCGTCCCCACTCCCCGTCCCCACTCAATGTAGCCACTCCCCGTTGCCACTCCTCACTCCCCGTCCCCACTCCCCACTCACCGTCCCCACTCCCCACTCACCGTCACCACCCACCGTCCCCACTCTCCGTCCCCACTCTCCGTCCCCACTCTCCGTCCCCACTCTCCCCGTCCCCACTCTCCCCGTCCCCTCACCCCATCCCCTCACCCCGTCCCCTCTCCCCGTCCCCTCTCCCCGTCCCCTCTCCCCGTCCCCACTCACCGTCCCCACTCACCGTCCCCACTCCCCGTCCCCACTCCCCACAGTCACTCCCCGTAGCCACTCACCGTAGCCACTCCCCATCTCCACTCCCCGTCCCCACTCCCCGTCCCCACTCCCCGACCCCTCTCTTCGTCCCCTCTCTCCGTCCCCTCTCTCCGTCCCCTCTCTCCGTCCCCTCTCCCCGTCCCCTCTCCCCGTCCTCTCTCCCGTCCCTACTCCCCGTCCTCTCTCCCCGTCCCTACTCCCCGTCCCCACTCCCCGTCCCCGCTCACCATAGCCGCTCACCGTCCCCACTCCCCGCCCCCACTCCCCGCCCCCACTAACCGTCCCCACTAACCGTCCCCACTAACCGTCCCCACTCCCCGTCCCCACTCCCCGTCCCCACTCCCCGACCCCACTCATCGTCCCCTCTCCCCGTCCCCTCTCCCCGTCCCCACTCCCCGTCCCCACTCCCCGTCGCCACTCACCGTCCCCACACTCCGTCCCCACACTCCGTCCCCACTCTCCGTCCCCACTCTCCGTCCCCGCTCCCCATCCTCACTCCCCGACCCCACTCCCCGACCCCAATCCCCGTAAGTCACTCCCCGTAGTCACTCCCCGTAGCCACTCACCGTAGCCACTCACCGTCCCCACTCCCCGTCCCCACTCCCCGTCCCCACTCCCCGTCACCACTCCCCGACCCCTCTCTTCGTCCCCTCTCTCCGTCCCCTCTCTCCGTCCCCTTTCTCCGTCCGCTCTCTCCGTCCCCTCTCTCCGTCCCCTCTCCCCGTCCCCTCTCCCCGTCCCCTCTCCCCGTCCCCATTCCCCGTCCCCTCTCCCCGTCCCTACTCCCCGTCCCCTCTCCCCATCCCCGCTCACCGTAGCCGCTCACCGTCCCA